>NC_081562.1:80558354-80585450 GCF_022355385.1 Mustela nigripes
CGCCTGGGTGGCTCAGTGGGTTAGCCGCTGCCTTCGGCTCAGGTCATGGTCTCAGGGTCCTGGGATCGAGTCCCACATCGGGCTCTCTGCTCAGCAGGGGGCCTGCTTCCCTTCCTCTCTCTCTGCCTGCCTCTCTGCCTGCCTACTTGTGATTTCTCTCTGTCAAATAAATAAATAAAATCTTTAAAAAAAAATAAATAAACTCTACATTTAAAAAATGATTAAGATGGTGGATTTTATGTTTATTTTACCACAATAAAAATAATGGAAAAACTATATGAATGGGTGGGACCAAAAAATCCAGTCAAGAAATGAACAGAAGATATGAACAAACAATTCTCCAAAGAAGACATACAGTGGACAACAGACATATGAAAAATGCTCAACATCACTTGACATCAGGGAAATCCAAATCAAAACCACAATGAGATACCACCTCACACAGGTCAGAATGACTACAATTAACAACTCACGAAACAACAGATGTTGGAGAGGATGCAGAGAAAGGGGAACCCTCTTACACTGTTGGTGGGAATGCAAACTGGTGTAGCTACTCTGGAAAAGAGTAAGGAGGTTCCTCAAAAAGTTAAAAATGGAACTGCCCTATAACCCAGCAGTTGCACTACTAAGTATTTATCCAAAGGATACATAGTGATTCAAAGGAGCACATTCACCCCAATATTTATAGTGGCAATATCCCACAATAGCCAAACTATGGAAAGAGCCCAGATGTCCATTGAAAGATGAATGGATTAAGAAGATGCAATATTCATAAATGATGGAATATTACTCAGCCATCAAAAAAGAATAAAATCTTGCCATTTGCAGCAACATGGATGGAACCAGAGGATATTATGCCAAAAGATATAGCCAGTCAGAAAAGGACAAATACATATGATTTCACTCATATATAGAATTTAAGAAACAAAACAGATGAACATAGGGGAAGGGAAGGAAAAATAAAATAAGATGCAAATAGAGAGAGAGAGACAAACCATAAGAGATACTGAACTCTAGGAAACAAACAGGATTGCTAAAAGGGATATGGGTAGGGGGATGGGGTAACTGGGTGATGGACATCAAGGAGAGGGCTTGATGAAATGAGCACTGGGTGTCATACATAACTGATGAATCACTAAATTCTACCCTTGAAACTAATAATACAGTATGTGTCAACTAAATTGAATTTAAGCAGAGGATTTTAAAAGGTTATTAAGATGGTGAATTTTATGTTTATTTTTACATAATAAAAATAAGGGAAAAACTACAGGAATGGAGTGGGGAAAATGGCTAGAAGAATTTAAGTGGCTACCTGTGGGTTTTGGAATATGAGAAACAGAAAACAAGATACTTTTCTAAATTAAGATTTTTAATACTGTTCCCTATAAACTATATGCATGTGATGCTTGAAAAAAAATGAAATTCAATTCCTTTTATTTATTATTTATTTATTTAGAGAGTGAGAGAGAGAGAGAGAGCACACACCAGAGTGGGATGAAGAGGGACTGTGGGAGAGAGAGAATCTTAAGCAAGCTCCATTCCTAACATGGAGTCTGATATGAGGCTTGATCTGACACCCCAAAGATCATGACCTGAACTGAAAGCAAGAGTAGGATGCTTAACCAATGAGCCACATAAGTGCTCCAGAAACACAATTCCTATTCAAAGCTTCATTTCTTTGGGGTTTTGGAATATCAATTTCAATGGATCTGATTTTTCATTCATCACCATCTTATATTTTCCCTTCCCCAGGGTTCTTACTAAAGAGAAGTTACTGCCATGACACGGTCCCTTAATCCCCTGTGGGCCCTATCAGTGCAGGGACTCTGCTAATTTCATGTCACGTATAAGGACATAGAAAACATTTTTGTTGGTTTTGTACCATGCTGTGGCACACATGGGATTATCTGCCTAGCTATATAGACACCCTTCTTTCTTTGAGGCCTTGATACCCCTTTGGAATTCTGCACGTTAAACTCAAAGCATAGGACCCATCTATTCAAAACATGCATGTATTTCCAATTTTAGTATGTCTTCTTGGTTTCCACCCTTCTTAATCTAGGTAATAATTTCTAATTTCTAATTTCTAATACACCCCTCTCTCCATTTTGTATTTCTTCCTTCTCTTTCTTTTTGTTGGAGACATTTAGAATAATCTCCTTAATAAGATTAAACTTTTGGAACTCAAAACCTAGGAGCAATTGTTCTCCTTTTCTCCATGCCACATCCTTCACCTGAGGCAAAGAATATAAAACTAACCACCATCTGCTTGAATTAAAATGAAGGTAAAGAGAGAAAAACTGGTGGATATAAAAAAAAGTTAAAAGAATTAAAGTGAGACACGATCTGATTGGTGGCTCAGTTGGTTGAGCAGCTGCCTTCGGCTCGGGTCATGATCTCAGTGTCCTGGGATCAAGTCCCACATCGGACTCCTTGCTTGGCAGGAAGCCTGCTTCTCCCTCTGCCTCTGCCTGCCATTCTGTCGGCCTGTGCTTGCTCTTGCTCGCTCTCTCTCCAACAAATAAAAAATAAAATAAAATAAAAAATCTAAAAAAAAAAAAAGATTTTTAATTGCTGTGACTCGTATTAGGACAAGATATTGGAGATATCAGGAAAAAGTAAAATGAAACCAGTTTAGAAATTATTGCAGTAGTTAAGAATAAGAATGACCATAAAATGGAAAAAAAATGAATGAGTTAAAGATCTAAAGCCTGCCATTCTCACCTACTGGGCTACATTGCCTCCCAACAAATGGTTCCGATAAACTTATGGGCCTAAGGCTTAATGCCTAGTTAGATTATTGGATTCTGCTGACCCAGGGCATCAGCATTTTAACAGAGGAATTTTCCTTTATAGAGTAGGGGAAGTGATTAGGGGGGAGCTGAGTATTACTTACGCCTTATACCTCACTCAGAGGGAAACTAAGCCTCAGATAGTTAAAATACTTGCTCAAGGTCCCAAGCTAGGTGGTGGTGGTGCTAGGATTTTAATGCCTAATAAAAACATTTCAATGATGCCCTTTGCATGTTAGCAACTGGCAGGTTGGAGCTCATATTTTTTGAATGGAGAAAACCTATGTGCCTTGTTCATAGCATTCTTTCATTGGTAAACTAAAAACAAGGGTAATAAAATGGAGACTTCATGACACCTATGCCAAGGCCATAGTCCTAGCTCTGGCTGTTGTACGAAAGTCTCGAGTAGGAAATTAATCACACACCATCTTAAAAACATTTAATTAAGTGGTATACTGTTTATTTATCAATGGGAGATCAAGAGCTAAGGTATCACCTTTTAGCCTTCTGCTGGATATCAGCCAGATCACCCTAAGAATAAAAAAGGCATTGGCCATAGTGGGGGATTTCTTGGCCTTTGGAGAGCACGGTACTGGGGGCTGAGTCATGGAGAGCCCTTGGAGTATGTGGCTGACTGTCCTGTGGAGGAGAAGCCTTGCAGCATCAAGAATGGAAGGGTCAAGAATCCGAAAGGGCCTCCTAACTAGGTACCTAAATGTCTCCTCACTATACAAACAAGTAAGCTAAGTCACGGAGTGGTCCAGGACCCTGTCCAAGGTCAAGCAGTTAAAGAACAACAGAGAATGATTTGTATACAGATTATTCTAACTCCAAGGCCCATGTGTGTTCCTCAGTACTCCTACTGAACCATCCTGCTCATCGCTAAGCCTGTCCAGGTTCACCTCACTGTTGCCAACCCACCAGCCTCAGATTCTAAGCAACTCAGAAACGGACATTGTACAAACCCATGTGCTGAATTTCACAATGACTGTTCCTGCGACATGCTCCATCTCAGGAAAAAAGAAAAGAAACTAAATGATGAAACAGTCCTCCTTTGGGCAAGACAGCATATGGCATTTATTCCCACCACTCGTTCCCAGAGGTGGCAAGAGGAGGCAAAAAAAGAGAAGGGGGGGCACCTGGGTGGTTCAGTTGATTGATTTCAGCTCAGGTCATGATCTCAGAGTCGGGAGGTGGAACCCTTTATCAAGCTCCACACTCAGCAGGGAGTCTGCTTAAGACACTACCTCTCTACTACTCTACCTCTCTACTACTACTGCCCCCCTCCCCTGCTAGTGCGTGTGTGCTCTCATGATCTCTCTCAAATAAATAAAATAAATCTTTAAAAAAAGAAGAAGAAGAAGAAGAAGAGAGGGAAAGAGATGGGAGGGAGACTGAAAGGAAGAAAGGAGTTTGGGAACTAGTAGTCCACATTATGTATCTATCCTCATCTTTTCCCTCTACTTGCCTCTTTTCTCAAACCCAGTGTCTTAGCTCAGGCTGCTATAGCAAGCTACCATAGTGGCTTAAACAACAGACCATTACTATGATTTTAGAGGCTGGAAATGCAAGATCCACAGTCAAATTCCTGGTGAAGCCACTCTTCACATGGCCTTTCCTTGGCATGTGAACACAGAAAGAGATCTCATGTCTATGCATCTTTTTTTTTTTTTTTTAAGATTTTATTTACTTATTTGACAGAGGGAGAGAGAGAGATCACAAGTAGACAGAGAGGCAGGCAAAGCAGGGCAGGGGGAAGCAGGCTCCCTGCTGAGCAGAGAGCTCGATGAGGAACTGGATCCAAGGACCCTGAGATCATGACTTGAGCTGAAGGCAGAGGCTTAACCCACTGAGCCACTCAGGTGCCCCATGTCTCTGCCTCTTTTTATATGAAGACTAATCTCATCATGGGGACTTTACTTACTAAACCTAAACCTCCCAAAGGCCCTACCTCCAAATACCAAATATCATTGGAAATGAGGGCTTCAACATATAACTTTGCAGGAGTATTTCCTACTTCCCCCTTCTTTGCCTGACCCAAATTTACAAAAATGCAGATTTCTCACCTTTATAGTTAAAATAAAAATTACCAGACTTCTGACTTTTTTTAGACAGAGGAAGAGAGAAAGAGAGAGGGAGTGAAAGGCTGAGGGAGAGAGGGAATCTTAAGCAGGCTCCATCTCATAACCCCCGAGAGCATGACCTGAAAGGAATCAAGAGTCAGACATTCAACTAACTGAGCCACCCAGGCACCCCCAGATTTCTGACTTTTAATGTTACTTCTGGAGGCAGTGCATGAAAGAGTCTCCCTCACTAAAATAATAAATAATGAAAATACTTAAGAAAGATGAAGGGACCACACTGGAAATTGGGCTTGAGATTCAAGCACGATGCAAGGCCGTCTCCTACTCATCCACTTCCTGGCCCATTAGAGTGACCAGTACAAGTACTCTTAAGTCACCTTCTCTGAACTTTGGTGTTTCCCGGGATACTCTAAACTCCTAAGCAAAATCATGATGGAAGGAAGTCAGTTAAATTCAACAGCAAGACTTGAGAGGAAAAAAAAAAAACAGTAAAATGTTTTTAGCATTGAAGTCAAAATAGAAATCATCTTAGTTAATAAAAGGAAAAGTCACTGACATTGGTCACTTTTCACTCAGTTAAAGGAATAATTAGAAAAATGTAACAATGCCACCAAAATTAAATAACATCGAGTTATGGACTACAATAATCCATGTCAAGAAAAAAAGAATAGATACCTAAGTGCTAATGTCATCTACATTTAGTTAGACATTGTTTCTACCTTATTATTTCAGATAACCTTTTATATATTTGTTCTTCCCATAAATAATTTTAATGCTCTTTTTAGTCATACAATATGACAAAAAAAGGGTTATGACAAACTTTTTTAATTTAGTAAAATAAATCTCCTAATTTTCTTTATTTCTAATGAAAAAATTAATTGATGTTCAAATTGTTTTGGATTATCTTTTACTTCTTGAAAACATTATTGTCAGTTATATCCAAAGGTAAAATGTATCCCTTTTGCAAAGTTAGAAATATACATATAACATAATTATCACTTTTGATGTCAGGGAATACGAATGGTTATTTTATGTATTCTTTTTTAGAAATTTTAAGTATTTTTTTCCATTTATTTTATGTGTTCTTTCTGATAACTTAAAACTTAGGAGATTTGCTAAGTGAAATTAAATAATTAAATAATAAGCAATTTAAATGGCTAGATCACTTCCAAATAAGATAAAATATTAAATATTAAACATAAAAAACCCCAGATTTGGTTATCTGAGTATTTTAAAAATAGGATATATTAATGAGAAGTTAAGAAAGATAATATCTCACCAAGCTCATCTTCGTGTTATTTTTTCATCTGAGATACACACAAAAATATATAATATAGGGAAACTGTAAAAACAAAATCTTCTCCCAAAAATCTCACAAAGGTAGTAAAAAAACCCAACTTTTAATATTGAGTAAGCATTAAAGTAGACTGTGATGTGCACCATAGACAATGCCCTAAAAAAATTGCAGAGAAAGGAATCTCATCTCTTTGCATAGCCAAGCTGACTCAAGTCCTGAAATACACGTTCACAAGAGAAACAGTAATTAGTCTTCAAGTAAGAGTACTTTACAGCACCATTTGTCACACATCATACTCCTCAACTTACCTGGTCATTGGGGTGGCTATCTGGTTTAAATAGCCGGCTTTACCCAGAAGAGTAACAAACTTCTCATAGCTTTATGACAGGAGGTAGTTTTGCAATGTAGAGCAAAGCACCCACCAGACCTGGGCACCCACCACCAGACCTTCCCACAGGGACAGGAAGAGAAGGGCATTACCTCTCTTGAGATCTACATTCAAAGAGATGGTTTCTGTCCAGAGAAAGAAGTTCCTGGGTTCTAAAGCTGACAAAAGGCCCATCTAGTCTTTAAAAGATTTTATATACATTTCAAAGAAAGGAGGAAGTATTTACAAGTTTCCTAAAGTCAATGTTCCAAGTAAAGGGAGTATTCTCTTACCTCGTTTTCATGGAGAAAGCTGTTTAGTTTTTACTTTGATTTGTTTCCATAATAACTATGTATAAAAACTATATACATATGTGTGTGCATATACAACTCTATAAAAACTGTTTAATGCACATTTGTGTACATACACATACAATATATTAACCACATATAATAAAAATTGATGGCAAAAAAAAACTAGACAGTAAATGACAGGAACAGAAAAGACAAGGTGGTGAAAAATCACCAAAAAGTTAACATCAGTTATGTCTGCTTCATAATTTTTATTTCCTTTCTTCTGCTTCACGTTAACTGATTTTATCGCAAATGTACACTCTTTTATTTTTAGCTGAAATTAAAAGAAAATTGGCTGTTCTGAAAATATTTTTTAAAAAATGTTTCCCAAGAATTCTCTGCAAAAACTTCCTCACCTGGGGTGCCTGGGTGGCTCTGCCTTCCGCTCAGATCATGATCTCAGAGTCCTGGGATCGAGTCCTGCATGGGTTTCTCTGCTGGACAGGGAGCCTGCTTCCCCCCCCCCCCACCCTCTCTGTCTGCCTCTCTGCCTACTTGTGATTGCTCTCTGTCAAATAAATAAATAAAATCTTAAAAAAAAATAATGTGAGGCATTCAATGAAGTCATTTGTCCTGTTTTGTTTGATGGGTTTCAACGCAGTTAATTAGTCCGTAAGAGCCGAGGCCAGCAGTAAGGTTCTCTGAACTCGATTTCTATATGCCCAGCCGTGTTCACATGGGTGCCAGGGGGAAAAGTTGTTAGCTCTTCAGTGTCTGAGTCAATGAGCAATAAACGTAATATTTCATAGCAACAGTGATTCAAAGAGCCGTAGCTGGGCTATTTTCAGAAAGCTACTCTCATCTGAGATAGAGGACCTGATGATTGCCACTCTCCCTTAGGAATTCTTGTCTCACAGGAGACGTGGACCTCTTTCTTGGATGCATCTTCATCCTCCAAAGTGGACGCCCAGCTCAAATATTTCCAAAAAAAGAGTCTCGGCCTCCGTGAAAACAAGTTGCTATCTGGATTGTCTCACCAGATCACCGAACAGATGCTGAAGCATCTGAAACCAAAAATCAAAACCTTCTGGGCGCAGGTCAACAATTCCACCACAAAAGGAACAAAGCACGGAAATCGGAGTGTGCGAGGGAAGCGATTGGTTGAAATCTCTGCAACCTGGAGTGCTGGGGATACCAGGAGCCTCAAGGTGGGGAGCCCTGAAAAACGTGGGTCCTCTAAAGCGTAAGGCAACACTCAGAAACACATGTAAGACAGGCCTGGAGTCAGGCAGAACTGACCTCAAATCCCTGCTGAGTTACTTTCTAGTCCTGTGACTTTGGGCAAGTAGCTCTCAGTGACCTTTGTTTCCTCATCTGAAAAATGGGGACGTCAGTGGTTTTACTAAAGAGTTGTTGTAAAGATTGAAAAGAGATATACAATTCCTGGCACAATAGAGGTACTCAATAATTGCTAGCTACATAGTATCTCTACAGCACCTCTGTGACATGACTGGACATGGAGAAGATCTGATGTGGTTGGGAATTAGCCTACCTCTGCAACTGCTAGACTTGACCCAAAGTGATCTCTCTTTTGCGTATTTCTTCAAGATTTTTATCCATATTATGCCTTGAAGCTAAGTATTCACCTTGTATTCTTAAATTTATTATTTCCCACACTAGAGTTGAGCTCTTTGAAAACAGCAACCACTGAATTTATGATGGACTAACGATTCATGCTTTAGGCAAATTTATCTACCTTATGATAGGAACGGATACCAGGGAGGGAAGTCACATTTTCTAAAAGAGCCAGGAAAAAAATAGACAGGTACACCCATGTATATGGCCTTTATAACTGTGTTTACAACTAACCATTCTATGAAGAGTGCAAAACAAAAATAATAATACTAATTTAATCCAATGGTTTGTGAAATCTTGCTCATATTTGCCCCATTAAGCACACTGAGTGCTCGAAAGAGCTACAATGTAAACACAGTATATGGATTAGGAGAATGCATGCAAACCCCATTGCATAGATCTGGTCTGAAAGAAAGGGCAAAGATACTCACTTAGTCCAATTTAAGAATGAGCTCGTCCTCCCTTCTTCCTCTCACACCCCCCTTTCCTCCCCCCTCCCCTCCCTTTCTGGGTAGTTGAGTGCTAAAGCCACAGGGCAGAGCCAAGCAAGGCAATCTTCAATGGACCCCTCCATCTGCACGCTCCACTCCGCCGCTCCCTTTCATGAACTCTGCTCCAGCTAAATTACAGCACTTGTTCTCTCCACGTCTGCACTTCTCTCTGCCGTCATGACTCTCTGCCTGGTGCATCCATGCTTCGCTCCCAGCCTCCTCCCCCTACCACCTCTGCCCGATATCGGAACCTGTCCCATCCGCCCTGCGAGGCATAAAATCTCCAGCGCGACCACCACTGCAAGATAGCATTTTCACCCTGGTTCCACTTTTAGACCTTTCTCTGGGTCTCTCTCACGGCGTGTCACTTTCTCCGTTGCATTATCATGATTTGAGAGTATATCCTATCCTCTCAACCGGAGTGTAGACTCGTTCAGAACACAAAGGGGAAAATTTCGATCTGATGAATCTTGGGATTTCCTAAAGCATATGGTGTAGTATCTATAACACACTACCAGACATTTGGTCAGAACCTATTGATGATTGATTATGAGACAAAAAGGAGAAAGGCCATATTCGATGATCAGAACAAAGAAAGGAGGGTGGAAATTAGTAACACCCACTCATTGATTCAACATGCACTGAGTTCTGGCTATGTGTCAGGTGCAGTGAAGAAAGAAAGGCTGAGAGACAGAAAGAGTGGAAGACAAGGATAGACTGTGGTGGCAGAAGCCATATGGCTCCATGGGGATCTCCCGAGGTCGGCCTAAGATAGGGATTTCAGATGAGAGTTGATAAGAAGCCAGTATAATGATTTATAATTACTTATGATTTATCATATTATTAGTGAATTAGTACTTATAATGATTCAGTAATTGTTTACAATGCCTCTTAATAGACACTATTTCATTTAACTATCACAGTAACTCTGTGATATTCGCAGATGAAGAAACAATTCTAAAGAGATTAAGAAACCTGCCCAGGGTTAATACCAAGGTTAATAAGATTAATACTTGCTGCAGTTGTACAAGGCAGGGCTAGGATGTAAACCTAGACAGTGTGGCTCAGAGCATTTCCATGGCATGCTCTATACATACTATCTCTTGGCAATGAAAAGCCTGAAGAAATATGGTAATTATCAAAAAATTCCTATGACAGCAGCCTATTGGATTAAGAAGTTTGAACGGAGCCAAAGAGGACATACTGAGCATATGCCCAGTGACTGCCTACCTTCATCCTCTAAGCTAGGTTCTCAAAAGTCTCCTGAAAATAACCCTAATCAAATCCTAATCCAAATCTGTTATAGAAGATGTGCAACATCAGATATGCACAGGTAATATATAGGCTTAATACAAATGTTTGTGTTGTTTTTCCAGAAAGGGCACCTAATCAATTGGCATTATTTGGGGTGAAAAACATCATCGTCTTCCCAGAAAAAGGGACATTCCCAAAGATAGGTGATCTTGACTATTCAAAATGTCAATAGTATGAAAGATAAAACAAAGTTCTGGAAACTAGATTTTAAAACTTCTAAACAACTAAATATTGTATGTGATCCTTGATGGAGTCCTGGATTTTTTTAAGGGGGCTGTAAGGAACATTATCAGTACAGTTGAGGAAATTTGAGTACTGATTATATATTAGATAATATTATTGTACCAATATTAAAACCGTGGGTATAACAATGATATTGCAGTATGTGGGGAAATGACTTGGTTCTTAATGCTGAAATGCATTAGCATGGTGCTTACAACTTATTTTTATTTTTTAATTTTTTTAAGATTTATTTGTTTATTTGAGAAAGAGAGAAAGAGAGAAAGCACAAGTGGAGGGAGAAGTGGAGGGAGAGGGAGAGAGAAAAAATTAAGCAGACTCTGAGCAGAGTGTAGAGCCCAATGTGGGGCTCAATCTCATGACCCTGAGATCATGACCTGAGTGGAAACCAAGAGTCAGACACTTAACCAACAGAGCCAACCAGGTACCCCACTGCAACTTATTTTTAAAAGATGCTGTAAAACAAACAATCACATATGTGTATATGATGTGAATGAGAAAATTTTCAAAGAAAGAATGTTAAAAACAGGTGCACCTGGGTGACGTTCAGCAGGTGTTCATTGTTTTAACTTTGAAATATTTCAAAGCAAAAAGGTAGAGAGAAAACATGTCCTCATCCTGCAAGAGTGGGGAGCATTTACAGATCTCTATGAGTAACTTTTAAGATACAGACAGACTAACACTAACAGAAATATCTATTTGCAAAATTATCACCAACTGGAATGCTCTTATAAACAGTATGGAAATATCCAATACCATCCCCAGCTTTCCTAAATATTGAAGTAAATTTTGTCTAACATTTGTGCAAACTTTCAAAGCAGAAGCACGCCTTGGCTAAAATTTCACACTGAAATAATTAGGAAACTACACAGTGAATGTTCAAAGCACTCTAACAGTTTCCTGTAATAATGGGAGAGCTTTGAAAGGCTTAACCATAATATTCCTGTGGCATTTTACAAGGATTAAAGTTAAAAAAAATTTTTTTTTTTTTTAGTAATCTCTACAACAGTGCAGTGAGAGGGGGTAATATGTATAAAAATCATTAAGCAGAAAATCTTCAAGAATTATGGTCTTCAGAAATCCATTTCTGTTATTTTCTCCCTACAGCTCTTCTGCACAAGAAAGGACTGAGGTGATGCCAAGAATTTTTTACTATGAAGCCTTATGATGCGAGGGTGACTCACATATCCAGACAACATCTGGCACACCCAGTTAAGAGGACTGGAATTAGTGAAGGGCCTGTTAAAGATACAAGACACATTCAAGAGTTAACTCGTGATTTCTTTTAATGATGATGAACTCAGTTTGGAGATGGGAAAACACAATTTCAGACCTTGCTTCCCTAAATGCTAGGAACAGTGGAAAGAACACAAGACCTGTTTTTTTCCCTCACACTTGAATTCTCAAAATCCTTATTGAATTTCTACGTCATTGTGTGACTTCAAAATATGTTTGAAAGCTAGCCCTTCTCTTGCTGCTGTATTTGATCTTCTAATACTGTCTCTAGATCATCACATGATAGAAACACTTTCCAAGATGTTTAAATAAATGACATTTCCATGAAGTAGCTACTTACATCTACAGTGACTTGACAGTCATTCAAAGTGTAATTTATAAAATGATAAACAAATGCTAGATTGTTTTAGGGACCCAAAAAAAAAAAAAGATTATTTAATTGTGTGCCTTCTCAATTTGTGCTGCTATTTTTTTTCCTTAAAGATTATATTTATTTATTTATTTAAGAGAGAGATAGAAAGAGAGAATGCACAAGCAGCGGGGAGAGGGAGAAGCAGGCTCCCCACTGATCCAGGAAAGGGATGTGGGACTTGAACCAAGGACCTTGGGACCATGACCCAAACCGAAGGCAGATGCTTTACCGACTGAGGCACCCAGGCAACCCTTGTGTTACTTTTTGACCATATCTCATAGTCGTCACCACTATGCTGGGGTTTCAAAACCTAAACATCACCAAGCATTATCCTGAATAAAATCTATCACACACAGCTCACTGCACTAGGAAATTAGACCATGACCACAGGGTCACAGATTTTCCCATTTATCACAGCAAATATTCCTTGGTCCCTTATGAATGGTACATTAGTCAAGAAATCTTAATCATGAAATTCCTTATAAAATTCTATTGTAATACATGCACTGTTTCAAGAAACATATTTCTTTATAACAAAAAGATCACTAAGCCATAGGACAAATAGTCAATATATATATATATATATATTTTTTTTTAATGACTATTCAAGATGGTAATACCCTATTCTTCAAAATCACAGAAATTCAGTTTCATCTAATTGTCCTCTTCCTTCTCCGGTCATCATTGGTGCTGTCCACAAAAATTTGGGAACCTGATAGGATGCCCTTCTGGGCCTTCTTGAAGTCACATTGACCATGTGACTTGCTTTGGCCAATGAAATATGAGCATAAGTGCCAGGCAGATATTTCAAGAGTCAGTGCTTAATAATAAGGACTGCATGGCTCTCCTTCCCTTTGTACAGGGACCAGCAACCTCCAGCTAGCACAGCTTCATCAGACTGAGTTCTGAAAAGAGGACACTACAGAGTGGACTCCTCGAATTACCTATCAGGGATATGCCACAGGAAACAAACCTTATAGTAACTTTAGATCTCTAAGGTTTGGCTGTTTATTAGACACCAAAACTTAACCAGGCTTATCCTGAATAGTACACCTCCTGTATTTTATTGAAGATGACTGTTAGGCTCTTAAAGTTTCAAAGAATAGAGAGATAAGCTCTGGATACTTGGCTGATGGGTATTTATTATAATAGTGTATAGAGAAGGAAGTAGGAGTTAGAGAAAATGGTCTTGGTTGTGCCAGACCAAGACTTATGGATCCAGGACACCAACCAGTGCCTGGTTTCTTATGGTCCTCTTGGCAGGGTCATCTGCTGATTGATAGTCAAGGGCTCTCATATCATGTGGACTCAGTTACCCTCCATCCCTCTTCTTCTACAGTCCCTGAAAAATTGTCAATTTATAAGGCTTTTGGGGCACCTGAGTGGCTTAGTCAGTTAAGTGCCTGCCTTTGGCTATCAAGCCTTGGGATTGAGTCCTACATTGGGCTCATCAGGGAGTCTGCTTCTCCTCTACCTTACCCCCTTCTTGTGATCTTTCTCTCTCTTTCAAATAAATAAATAAATAAAAAATAATAAATGTGTAAGACTTTTGTAAAAATGACAGTGCATCTACCATTGCCCCAGCATTTAGAGATTTTTCAAATTGCTTGGTCAGGTCCATCACAGGGTGCCCCCACCCACCCACAGGAAGTACAAGCTCCTGAAATCTGGAGGCCTGACAAATGTCCAAGATTCTTGAACTTCAATTTGACTTCAAGCCACAGGTGAGTGATGAGCCTGCACACAAGGACAGCTTGCCTAGAATCTCTTCTACTTTCTTATCTATTTCTTGTGGCCCTCCTTCTCCTTCTCAGTTGGAAAAATCCACTTTCCTCCATGTTCCCCTTTCCTTCCAGTTACCCTCCTGCACCCTCTCTTCTCCATTTCTCAAGACTTCATTTTTTTTTTTTTTTCCAGAGCAGTGAGAAATGATTCTTTGTGTAAGCATGGGAATTCTGGTTTCAAACTTGGTGAGTCGTTTCTTACATCTTTGTTTCTGCCTCTGGTGTGGAGTAAGGTGCCTTCAAGACACCAGGAAAGGGGTGCCTGGGTGGCTCAGTGGGTTAAAGCCTCTGCCTTCGGCTCAGGTCATGATCTCAGGGTGCTGGGATCGAGCTCTGAATCAGGCTCTCTGCTCAGCAGGGAGCCTGCTTTCCCCCTCTCTCTCTGCCTGCCTCTCTGCCTACTTGTGATCTGTTTGTCAAATAAATAAATAAAATCTTAAAAAAAAAATAAAGACACCAGGAAAGAAGGGTTAGAAAGTAAACAATGGATATGCTGGGACACAGTGCTTCAAAATTCCATTCAGATTTCTGAAGAATGAAAATCTGATTAAGCACCCACTGACCAGTCAGTATCCAGGTCAGGTCAGACTTTGATCCTTGGGCTTCAAAGTCAGAGTATCAGGGCCACCTGAAATGAAGTAAGGCATTCTCTGTAGAGCATTGGCCAGAGCCACTATTGTCAAAAAAGCAGCTTTCCTCAGAAGAGGGTTAGACTACATAAAAAACTAATGATGTACTGTATGGTGACTAACGTAACATAATAAGAATTTTATTAATTAATTCCAAAAAAAGAAGAGGGTTAGAGATAAGCCAGCCAGCCCATATTTGGTTCAGTTCACTGTTCTCACCTAAAACCTCATTTTAAAAATGTATTTAATCTCTATGCACAATTCAAAATGTCACCTCACTGAACTGAAAATCCACTGCCCCTTGGTCAGTAGGAATTCCCTGCCCAATTCATAATGGGCACTGCAGTGGTAAGAGAGAGCTCTTTATACTTGACCAGTGAGAGGAGAGTGACAATGTATCTAAGCAAAAGGAAGCAGAAAGAAAATGTAGAGTGATATTGCATAAATATGATATATTTACATGCCCTTTACAGTTTATAAAGTATTTTTGCATACTTTTTAAAGATTTCTTTGTTTATTTGTTAGAGAGAGAGCAGAAGCATGGAGAGCTACAGGCAGAACAGGCAGGGCAGGCAGAGGGGGAAGCAGACTCCGGGCTGAGCAAGGAGCCCATGGGACTCAATCCAGGACCCCGGAAACATGATCTGAGCCAAAGTAAGACGCTTAACTGACTGAGCCACATAGGCATCCCTTATTTTTGTATATTTTTAAAAAATACTGATCCTATGATTAGAGATTTTCCTTGCTTAGTCTATTGCTAATTTTATGAGTCTTTCTCTATCTGTAAACTGGAAATAATAACAGGATCTAGATTTCATATTTGGTGTGAAGGTTAAATAAAACAGGTAAAATGAAAATTATACAATAGCATCATTCATAAAATCATCCATTTTGATGATCATTCAGACCAATAATCACTGAGTAAGGATTTTTAATGTGCCAGATTATATGCTGTATGCTGGGAATATAAAGAGAAATAACACCTAAATCCTATGCTCAAAAAGCTTATAGTTTCATGGATAAGAGAAACACGGGAAAAATGATTTCAGTAAAAGATGGCATGCTTGTGATAAAAGTATGCATACATTCTGAGGCTGCATAGATGAGGCCATTAGTTTAATATTGGGGTACAAGAAAACATCTTTAAGAAGTGAAGTCTTTACCTACCTACCCCATCTAACCCATCTGAGCTGCTCATGGGAAACAAAGCCAGAGGTGTCAGGGGTTAGCCAGAGAATAAAAGTTAGAAAGGGGCCGCTCCATAAGCTGACACCAACTCTTCAGCCCCATGGAAAAAAGAACAACCCAAGAATGTGGTCTGGGTCCTCTTATCATAACCTTAAAGAAGCAAGAAAGTCAGAAGGGCCACATTCATTTACTCTTTCAACTCAGTACAAGGACGCTTCTGCCCGTTAGCACAAGGAATATTAAAGTATCTCAACAATGCCTGACATTCTCCACAAAAAGAATTGAATGGTTTTAGGGGTGGGCATCTATGAGGTTTTCTTGGCCTACAACCAACATTTCTTAAGGGGGTGAACGGAAAAATTCCAAACAACCAACTTTGAAATGTTGGAACTTTTACATGCAAAAATACAAAAAAAAAAAAAAAAAAGAGAGAGAGAGAGAGAAAAAATGTAAAAGAAAAAAATAAAGAATTATGTACATATACTCAAAATACTAAAACAGAGATGTCAAGTGGATAAAAGAAGCAATTTATCTTTTTTCAACATGAAATCATAGCCAGAGTATTCATGCCTATACCTTTCCTCTGAGAATATTAAAGGCAATTTTTCTACTTTCAAAATACTAGCCTTTTATTCTGGTGGCTTTTCATATATTTTTGTACACATTACTCATCCAGCCATCTTTTTACTTTACCTTCTTACTTTGGTACTTAAAACATTAAAACCATTAAACATCTTCAGTGATAGAATTTGTGTTACTTACTATTATGATGTTATAGAGATCCATAAACATGGAATATCTTCGTATTTATTTGTGTCTTCATTTTTTTTTAAATCTATGTCTTATACTTTGCAGTATGCTGGGTTGGCTCCCATTCCCAGGCAGGGCCATAGCCAGCACTGTTTCTATCCAGCTTCTAATACATCTGAACTGCTGATTTCCCTTGTTATTACAGTACCCTCAAAAACCCAAATGCCATCATTCTATTTAAAAACAAAATTCTACTATCATGTCTTGCATGACTTGGGAATTTCAAGATGTGATCTATTCCCTTGAAATATGGTTAATATTTAATAGTTAATAGTAAGTGATTAAGACACATAATCGAGCTATAAGTATTTTGCATTTTTGTCTATTTATTCTTAATTGTTTGGACTCAGTAAATTTGGGGCTTGTCAGCTTAGTGTTTGATAGTGAATGATAGAAGAGAAATCAATGTTATGTCATTCTATTAGTCAGGACTCTTGCAAGTCCTGGTGATATAATCCAATCTCAAACTAAGTCATCAAACAAAACAGAGATGCCATTAGGTTATATAAATGAAAATTCATAGGTATCTAGCATCCAGCAAGGCAGGACCCAGGTGTTCGTATATGGCTCTCACTCTTTCTATCTTGGACAGCTCTTCTAGGCTCAATGAGTATCTGCAGCCCATAAGACCCACATGTCCTATCTTTGCAACCCGTCACAGGCAGAAAACTTCCCTAATTGTTCCAGCAGAAAAATACCAGGGACAACTTTTCCAAACTAAGTACTATGGTCAGGGGTCTGAGTGTTCTAATTAGTCAGGCCTAGGGCATGGGTCCTCTTCTGCCTGGATGACAGAGTCATCCAGGCTCAAACCATACAGAATGGTTTCTCTTCAAGAATGGATAGGATCTGTAAACAGGCATGATTAAGAGTTGCTGGGCAGATAAAGCACAGATCTTTTTTACATTTTTCAAAAAGATGGCAATATTCCCAAAGACGTTATCTACAAGACAGTAGATAGGTTATTGGGTTTTTTTTTTTTTCCCATAAACTATGAAAGTAAAATATACTCAAGCGCCAACATGTAGAAGGCAAATGGTACTTGTGCCATAGGAAATCAGACAACTTTCTTGGAAACAGTTATCATGAAAAACATTTGGAAGCAGTGAGGTTACAACAGTCTTGCAATCCTCCTTGCTTTTCATACTACACTGCCAAATCGAACTTCCTAAGTGATGCTAAATAACATTTGTTAGCCCCTCACTACTTACATAATAAGGCATAGACATCTTAGTCTGAAGATAACCAGACATAATTCTATTAAAACTCAGTCAGTACATAATTTAGGATCTTCAATGAATGACCAAATCTCTTTAAGCCTCAGTTCACTCTTTTGAAAAATAAAATATAATGCCTACTTCAGTGGAAGTTGGAGAACTATATGAGCCAATTATAGTATCTGGCATATAATAGATGCTCAACAGTTAGAGGACCTATTCATTATTGCTCACATTCTTCCAGGAACAGCATATTATTCTCTTGTCAGTTCTTCCCAATACTTTCCTCACCCAGTGGAAACTTGGTAAAGGCAGGGATTCTGGCTGTTTTTTTTTGTTAAGGGCTCCCCAAAGTTTAGAACTGTTACTATAACATAGAGGTGCTCAATAGGCATTTGTTGAATGAATAAATGAATGGCCTACCTTGTCTCCCACCTCCAATAGTTAACTCCTTGAGGAGATGATTCCCATTCAGTTTAGTTTTATGTCACCCCAAATTCCTAGTTCAGAGCCTAGAAGAAATATTTGTTGAATGAGTGACAGAATTTATGACAATCCAAACAACTGCCTCAGTACTCCATTTTTAATTGTCAAATATAGTTGGCAAACATTTTCAGTGTTGGCAAACATTTTCAACTGCAATCATAACTATCACTCCTAATATTTTATCAGCAGGAAAAAAAGTGCTACACATAATGTGACTTCATGTTCAATCAAACACACAAAGTTAAAAGCATTAGGAGTGACATTTATGTTGTTCAATGGCATTAAAAATGTAAAGATTGCTCAGGAATTTGGAGGTTTTTTTTTTTTTTAAGATTTATTTATTTATTTGAGTGAGAAAGAGAGCATGAGGTGGAGGAGAGGGTTAGAATCCTCAAGGAGACTCCACGCTGAGCCCAGAGCCTGGCACAAATCTCAACCCCAAGACACTGAGATAATGACGTGAGCCAAAATCAAGAGATGGGCACTTAACCGACTGAGCCTCCTGAGTGCCCCTGGAATGCTTTTTTCTTAAACTGGTCTGATTTTCAATCTTAGACAATGAATAGTAAAGAGTATTTAATAAAACACTTCTAAAGTCAGAGCATATTACTGAATGACCAATGAAATGTGCCTTTTAACATATGTGCGGGGTTGATATAATCAGCTTTTTAATGAATCCCAAGACTGTAGCAGAAAGTTTTATAAATTCCAAATAGTGAGGTTTTTTTTTATGAAAGTTATTAGCACACTTATCCACCAAAAAACTTTACACCATTTTCTCAGATTTTTAACTGTCTTAATGAGTCAACTTACAAAGAGGCTAACCTAAACTTTCCTGGGGTTAGTATAAGAGAACAAAGATCCATTTAGCCATGACTTAAATCATTCTCAAGCACTTGTATATTTAGAGAAGCATGATAAAATAAGGAAGAGATGACTTGTTTTCTCTAAATCCTAACAGACTGTGTATTTGAACATGATTTGAACCCACATAAGAGGATTTCCTAATGGAAAAATATGACCTCCTACCTTTAAGAATTAAATGACCCTTTGGAGATCTACAAGAAAAAGGTTCACCCCAACTTTGCTAACATTAAAGATCCATACGAAACAACATCTTGATGTATTAGTATATGAATCAGAAACATCTGGATCAAGTTTGGCTTAAAATATACATCGATTTGAAAATAAAGTGAAAAGTTTTTATAAAAATGTGTGCTATGTTTCAAAGGTTATAAACCGTTAAACACATTTTTGATTCTATTCTAAAATTTAAGTCAATTATTTGAAATAAAGATCAGAGAAATCTACCTTTCTTCTTGATATGAGACCACATAGAAACTTCCAGCAGAGTTTTGACCGGAGATCAGTTGACTCAGGGTAGGGTTTAGGAAGACTCTCATACCTCTGAAATGGTGTTCAAAATTTTATGTGTATATGCAGATGTGTCTTTATCTAGAGCAGAACTTCTTGATCTTGGCATTAGACATCTGGGGCCAGATAATTATTTTTGTTGTGGAAGCTGTCTTATGCATTGTAGGATATCTAGCATTATCCCTGGCCTCTACCCACAAAACGCCATTAACACGGCCCCCATCATCTCTCTCAAAAATGCCTCCAGACATCACCAATGTCCCTGGAGAACAATGATATGAAGAGAGGGTCCACTGCTTTCATCAGATTCCCAGACAGTTTAAGAGCCACTGCTTTAGTCTGTAGAACAGAAGTCCTACTTACCTCCCCATAGATTAGGGTCCATTAGACCCCATAGATAAGCATGGTGGTATGGCCTTTGGAATTCCCCTCAAAAGGAAACTCATTGCTGTGACATTGTCCCACTCTTCTGGCTGACAAAGTGATGGGACACCTTCACCATCCTTCCGCCTGTTAAGTACAATCTTCTAAAGATCTGTTATTTCAAAATCTTTGACTAAGATTTCCCAATTGCCAAATGCCTTTAGAAAGTCCGTGGACTAATTTTAAAGAAGGGGAGTCATAAGCCTCTTAGTTTGTTTATCCTGTTTTGATTCCCTACCATACAACCCAGTGCCTGACTCATGTAGTAAATACATATTTGACTAACGACTGAATAACTGATTTGTGAAACCCACAGCATTATGAGAGGTTATTCTTTTTTTTTTTTTTTTTACATTTTATTTTTAAGCAATCCCTACACCCAAGGTGGGGCCCAAACTCACAACCCCAAAATCAAGAGTCGCATGCTCCATCAACTGAGCCAGCTGGGTGTTCCTATGGGAACTTATTTTTAATTAAAGGATCCATAGCATGAGGCAATTCTGGAGTTACTCCATACCATTAACTTGGACTATTGGCAATAGATTCTTTCTTTTCTCCATGTGGGTTTGGCCCTGCAGGTCACCAGTATCCCTCAAGGCATGTAGCATCCCAAGTATCCTTATCATCTCCATTGGAACCCTTGTGGGGTGTAGGATAGTTCTCAAGCTTTGTTCTCCTTTTGCCAACAGATCCATGGATTTTATAATTTGCTTTCCTTTTCTCTTTAAGACCACTGTTCCTCCCCACTGCCCTTGGTGTTCTTTTCCAAATCTAATTCTGAAGTAGAATACAATATCTCTAGTGCCCTAAACACACACACACACACACACACACACACACACACACACACCCCTTTTTCTTGCTGACCCGACACAGATTGGATTAAACAAAACAAAAATGAGCTACATAGTGTTTCAAGAGATAACCTAAAACATAAAGACATAAAAAGATTAAGAGTACAAATGTGAAATACCCTCCAAAATAAAGCTGATGTAGTAAATATAACAGCATCACTGAAGTTAAAGAGGTTTGCTACATGACCAAAAGGTCTGATTTACTGGGAATACAAATTAAATGTTATATGTACTTAATAAAATAACTTCAAACTACTTGAAGCAAAATATGATAGAACTGTACAAGCAACTTGACAAATCTATTATTTTATCATAACATTCTCAGTAATTGGATCAAGCAAACCCTAAATTACTAAGTATATAAAGATTTGGCAATACTATTAACAGGCTTGATCTAATACACATATGTATTTCAAACCTTGTTCATTCAATCCATTCTTCAATTAAATATTCCACACTAGTTTCTCTATATAAACCTTCGCTATCTCATTTTTATCCTCTCTTGGCTGATTTCCTTGCTACTTCACTGAGGAATTCTAAGCAGTAAAAATTTTTCCCAGACTCCTTCTGCCATATCTACCCACTGCACCCATCCATACTTTGCCTTCCCACATTTACTACAGTGGGAGAAGAGCTTCCCTGTGCTTCTCTGTAGACCTAGTCCCTGCTCTTATACCCTGGAGCCCAGCAGCTCTGGCCTTCTTCCTCAAGCCCTTTCTCTCTCTCGTTCTGTGGGATCAATCCTATTAGCATTCCCATCAGCATGACCCCATCTGTCCTGCTGATAACTACCTACTGCCTCTGAACACCTTTCCCATGATATTCTCAATACTACCTGCTCTAGCCTGGCTTTCTCATTCATGTCTCCATGAAACTGCTTTTGCTGATGTCTCCGTTGCTAAATCCAAAGGTCTCTCCTGAATTCCCATCTTATTGTACTATTATCAGCATCCATCCTGTTGATCACTCTCTCTTTTTTTCATTAGCTTTTAGGACACTCACCCTGTTGGCATTCCTCCCACCTCAAAGCTTAGTGCTTCTCAGTCTCCTTCAGTGGTTCCTCATTTCCTTTCAAACCTCTTATCATTGGAGAGCCTCAGGGCTCTCTCCTTTCTTCCCATACTCACTCCTTTGGCACCCTCATCCAGTCTCTGTGTTTAAATGCTGTCTATAAATGGTAGCTGCACTTGTGCCGAGCACAGTATGATGCACAGAAAAGCCGAATCACTGTGTTGTACACCTGAAACTGATGTATATCAAATATACTCAAATAAAAACACATAAAACTAAAGATTTTTAAAAATTTAAATGCTGTCTATATACAAATGACTCTCAAATGTTTATCTCTAGTCCAGGCTTCTGTCCTGAAATCTAAGTTTGTATATCTAATTACCTACTGAACATCTCCACCTAAAGAGTTCACTGACATCACAAACTTAACATGTTTAAAACATAACTTATGATCCACCTCCCCTCAAACAAACAAACAAACAAACAAAAAAACCTAGCTCACTCAGAGACTTCCCTATCTCAGTGAATGATGACTGTATCCCTCCGTAAGCCCAGGCAAAAATTATGGAGCCATCCTTATCCCTTTTGTCTCATACCACCTTTATTCTGCCAAGAAATCCACTGACTCTATCTTTAAAATAAATCCAGAATTCAACCACTTCTCTGATCCAAGCCACCATTATCTCCTCCAACCGTTCCACTAACCGATTTCCTGCTTTCATCCTTCTCCTTGTCGACTCTTCTCAACTGAGTAGTCACAGTGACCCCTAAAAATATAAATCACATCACGTCACTTCCCTGATCCCCCTCCCTCAGAGTAGCAGCCAAAGGCCTCATTATCTGACCTCACCTTTCACTATCCTTGGTTGTCTTCTCCCCTCCGGCCACACTTTGACCATACCACACGGCATCCCATGGACCAGCATCTCTATAGTCTGTCTTCCCACTTAGATGCTTCGCAGTCTCCAGTCTTGCTGCCTGAAATGTTCTTTCCCTAGATACCTACGTGACTTATGTTCTCAGCTTCTCCAGGTCTTTGCTCAAATGTCACCTTTGGTGAAGCCTTCCCTGATGCCTTTATTTACAACTGCAAAACACACCCCTGGCCTTCCTGTATTATTTCCCCCACCTTTTATCAGATTTTTATGTACTTCTAATTTACTTACATACTACATTCATTATTTATTACCTGTCTTCCTTTACTAGAATATAAGCTCTTAAGTGCAAGGATTCCTGTCTGCTTGATTCACTGATATATTCCAGGCACCTCCTGGCACATTGTACATGTGGAGTAGGTATTTGGTAAGTGAAGGAATGAACAACTGAACAAAATGAACAAATGAATGAATGCATAGAATTTTGCAACCAATATCCTTGTCAAAACAAGTAGAATCATTACAAAATTTGAGCAAGTACTATTCCCTAAATGAATCTAAGCATATATTAAAAATCACTCCCATGCATAGACTAGTGTGGAAACACACTTGCAATTATAAAAAGGACGTATAGGGGTGCCTGGGTGGCTCAGGCATTTGCCTTCAACTCAGGTCATAATCCCAGGGATCAAGTCCCGCATCGGGCTCCCTGCTCAGTGGGGAGCCTGCTTCTCTCTCCTCTTCTGCCTGCCTCTCTGTCCACTTATACTCTGTATCTCTCTGGAAATAAATAAAAAATCTTTAAAAAAAAATTAAAAGGAGGTATAGAGTCTCTCTGAAAGCAAGAAGAGAAATGCCTCACTCAGAAATCTATGCTCAGATATGTATTAATGGAAGACATAATACCTAGGATATAGTAAAGATATGTACAGCTGAGGTTGGGAGGTAGAGAGCAATGAGGATAGAATGTTCTAGAAAGAATGAAGAACATGAGCAAAGACTCCAAGGCAGTAGTGAGAGAATAAAGAGAAAGAAAGAAAAAAAAAAAGCCTAGAGTGAGGAGATGGTGATGAATGATGAGGTCAGATTGAAAATTAAGTAGAAACCACAAAGATCCATGTGTGGCCTATGAAAGAATGTAAACTTTACCCTGAAAGCAATGGGATTTTTAGTTCCTTTATCTCTTCCTCACCTCTGACCTTTCTTTCCATCCTATCAGCTACCTATCCCCATGGTTTTATCCTAGACCTCGTTGGCACTAGAAACTACATTACTTCTAAAATCTCAATTTCAGGTGTTTCACTTTCCAACCACCAGATCACGTGTTTATGTGATCTAAAAATCTTCACCTTCACCAAGACCCCTGATACATTGATCCCATGACTTTCCCCCTGATAATCAGTCCCTGCTGCTTCTTTCCTTCCTTCATGTAGCCTGGATTCCATGGTCCACCATCATAATCATGCTCTTTTTCAAGATTGTGCTCTTTCCAGGGTCGTTATGCTTTCACACTACTCTCCTGGAAAAACTCTATTAATCTGCTTTCCGCATTTACACACTAGCATTTGAAAATTGGTAGAGAAGAACCATATATGTAAACTTATTTGTTTCACTTGATATTCAGACTCTACACCACAAATAGGTACTCAAAGAAAAAATGCAAAAATCTTCTTGTTTCTCTGATAGATTTTCTTCCTTACCTCCTCTTTCATTTCCTCTCCCTTTTCCTCTAAACTCTCCTCACCCTTCCTTAGCCTTCCCTTCACTCTCAGTGGAGGACTGCCTCCTGCTTCAGTAAGAAGCCGTAAAGGAGAGGACTCTTTTCTCCCTCCAGCTACAAGCAGAGTTGCCTCTGCACTGCTCTTATCTAGGGGTCCAGTGCAGAAAATTCTCACTCCTCCTAAAGGAAGACCTCTCTTAAACCCAGGTCTTTATCCATTGCCTCTTGCTGTCATCAAAATTGGCTCCTCTCTCCCGTCTTACATCATGATCATTCACTCTCCATTTAATCATTTCATTGTTATCCTAATATTCCCTAGTAACTCCAACTTAAAAGATAAAAGACCTCACTACATTGTGTAAAACCCTCCAGCTTCCACGTTCTCTCTCCACTCCCCTAAACAGCAAAACTGCTTCAAACTTTTGTATCCTCAATCCTGTCTGCTGTCTTACTTTTCATTCTCTTCAATCCTCCCAGCCTGGCTTTCACTTTCTAACATCACTATCATCCTCTCTGTTGTCGAATTCAAAGAACCCTTCTCTCCTTATCTTATCTCTGAGCAAGATTCCAGGGCCCTCTTCTACTCTTTCTCTCCACATTTTTTTATGGTCCCATGCAATAGTTTTAAGTACCACCTAGATTTTGATGATTCCAAAATTGATATCCCCAGGAATGATGTCTCCTCTTAACCCTAAATACCCACCACCAGCTTTAACCAATGCCCAGTTCAATCACTCACTAGCTTAATGAGTCCAAACTTGAATGTCCAATCCAAACCTATTCCCCATACCTTCACCATCTTAGAAATGGCTTCATTGCTCATTTTATTGCTCAACCCACAAGGCTCAGAACCTTTGTGTTCCTTCATTTCCCTTATCTCTCACATTTAATCCATCAGAAAACCCCACTGATTCTAGCTTCAAAACTTGTCTCAAATATGTCCATTTCTTTTTGTTTAAAAAACCATTGGCTTTGTCCACTGTCATTTGTCTATTTCTCATCTAGTCTAATGAGCAGCCTTTTTCTTCCCTTCTTTCTTTCTTTATAACTTATACTTTCTTATTGACTTAGACAATTTACTGAATTTGAACTTAAGTTGTGTGAGCACTGGCCACAACTAACTTCCTCACCTCATATTCCCATACTCCAGTACAGAGCCTCACACAACGCATAATTGTTGAATGAATTAAATAAGAAATCAATAAAATAGTAAGAGGAGAGTAACATCACCAAATCCTTGTTTCAGGACTGTGATTCTTACCTGGGGACAATCTCCTTCCTCCCACCCTGGATATCTGGCAGGTCTGGAGATATTCTTTAGTGCCATGACAGAGATGAAGGAGGTTTTGCTGTAAATGGGTAGAGGCTAGGTTGCTGATAAGCATTCCACAAGGCACAAAACGGCCCTGCACAACAACCAATTTGGCCCCAAATCCCTATAGTGCTAAGGTTAAGAAATCCTGTTTTAGAGAGCTCAAGATAAAGTTTAAAGAATAGACTATTGCTAATTAGTCTCTTCCTCCACTGGCAATAGGAAGACCCCTTAGGAGGTCATTCCAAGTAAGGGAGGATATCCTGGAGTGGAATAAAACATGTGTTATAAAGAGAAGTGAAGACATGCCTAAGATGTATGGATATAAGAGAAATGTTTAGAGCTAACTGTATTTTGTGATTATACAGGGGGACAAGAGAGTCAGATAAACAGACAAAGATATCCAGGATTACTTGTAGGCTTCTGGTTTAGATGTCTAGATACAAGCAGTGCGTTCACGGAGTCTGAAAATATAGGAACTTTAGCTCACTTGCAAAGGAAGATGCAATCAGTCTTGAATAAAACATGAAGTTAATAAATGGTTGTGGAACTCTCAAGATGAGCCTAACAAATTCCATTGCTAAAGTAAACCCAAGATATAAATTCTCGGAGATAAATCAAGACAAAGCTTATAAAGGTGAAAACAATATGGCATGAATAAATAGCATGAGGAGAGTTACGGTAGATATTTCACAAAGGAGAAGAACCTGATATAAGGCAAAAAGGAATAAAAAAATTCAGAAAAGTCAGTGATTCAAAAATTCAGTGATTAAAAACACCCGGAGAAAATAATAGATCACACAATAAAATGTGAACTGAACTTAAAACAAATAAATATGATAAAAATATAAAATCTTTAAATTGAATATGTAATTTCTTAAAAAAAAAAAAAGATTTTACGTATTTATGTGTGAGAGAGGGAGAGTAAGAGTGAGGCAGGGAGGAACAGAGGGAGAGGGAGAAGCAGACTCGCTGCTTAACAGGAAGCATGAAGCAGGATTCAACCTCAGGACCCTGAGATCATGACCTGAGCTGAAGGCAGATGTCTAACTGATTGAGCCACCCAGGCGCCCCAACGTGCCATCTCTTTTAGCACAAGTGATCAGTGAAAGGACCAATTTGTATTATTTGCCTGAAAATAGTTTAGAGGTTTTATGATATATGGAGAAAAGAGAATAGTATCCTATTTAAAACAATGGCATCAGGGCTTCTGATTTTATTTCTGACCTTAATGACCTGAAGTTCTTCATTG
>NC_081562.1:80585460-80594503 GCF_022355385.1 Mustela nigripes
TGAAGAAGATTACTATATGTTTACAGGACCATGATATAAAAACAAACTTTTGACCAAGAGAAATTGTACTTTGAAGTCAAGGCTTAACTGTAAAAGACTAGGTTACACCTTAAAATAAGGGTTGCAGTAGGCTGAAAAACACCATACCCCACACCCCCACCCCAAGATAGCAGGTCTTAAGCCCTGGCATCTGTAAATTTTACCTTATCTGGGAAAAGGGTTTTTGCAGGTGTGATTCGGGGGTCTTGAGATAGAGAAACTACTCTAGATTGTCTGAGTGAGCCCTCATGTAATCCCATGCAATCTGACAAAAGGGAGGCAGAGGGAGACCTGATACACACAGGTATAGAGTAGACAGACAGAAGAGGAGGCCAAATGAGTATGGACACAGACTGAAGCAATACAGCCACAGGCCAAAGAATGTCAGCAGCCCGCAAAAGCTAGAAGAGGGAAGGAATGGATTCTCCCCTAGAACCTCCAGAAGAAGCCAGCCTTGCCGACACCTAGATTTCGGTGCCATAATACTGATCTAGGACTTCCTGCTTCTGGAACTGTGAGAGAACACATTTCTGTTATTTTAAAGCCACCTAGTTTGCAGCATCTGTTATTACAGCAGCTACAGGAACTTAAGACAGAAGTATCTCTTAAATGTTCATAATGTTAAAATACAGTTTCAATTGTATCAATACAGAAGAGAATGCAATATAAATAATACTGTTATAAACTGGATTGTGTCCTTTCAAAATTTATATGTTGAAGGTCAATCCCCTCTATGTGCTATATTTGGACATAGAGCCTTTAAAGAGGTCATTAAGGCTAAATGGGGTCATCAGGGTGGGGCCCTTATATAATAGAATGGTGACCTTATGGAGAAAAGAGAATAAGTATCCCATTTAAAACAATGGCATCAGGGCTTCTGATTTTATTTGGGACCTTAATGATCTGAAGTTCTTCATTATGAAGAAGATTACTATATGTTTACAGGACCATGATATAAAAACAAACTTTTGACCAAGAGAAATTATACTTTGAAGTCAAGGCTTAACTGTAAAAGACTAGGTTATCTAAAAATAAGGGTTGCAGTAGGCTATAAGAAGAGATACCAGAGTCTTTTCTGCACACGCACAGAGAAAAGACCATGTGAACACACAGTGAGATCATCCACAAGCCAGGAAGTGAGGTCTCATCAGAACCGGGCTCCAGAACTATGAGAAAATAAATTTCTGCTGTTTAAGCCACCGAATCTATGGTACTCTGTTATAACAGCATAACTTAAGTAATAAAAATATGTTTCTACTTAGCCCTTATCAAAAATCTATTTTGCATTATCATGTTACCAACTGCTTACATTTTCCTCCACAACTGGAGTTTCTGCTCAATGTTATACCACATAAGAAGAAAAAGACTGGACTAGAGAAAACGATTGCATTTCATGCTGTTCCTGCCAAACTTTGGAAATGGCTATGTCTAGCCTAGGCTGACACAGGCCTGCTCTGGTACCACCACCACACTTCCCTAGCTGCCCTCACTTATCCATTACTTCATTTAACAAGAGAGCTCTAGAAAAGACAAAATATATGGGAAAACTGGAAGGAAACTCACATATCATTTAATTTCAAATCAAACAAATACATTCAGTATGGAATTACTGAATTCCAGGCTCCCTGCTAACTATTAATGATGGAGAAGGGGGAATACAGACAGGTTTTCTGACCTTACAGAGCTTAAAGTCTGTCTAGATTCATGAGGTCAGGAAGACAAAAGGTGAACAGGTAATTAAAGGGTGGTGAGGGTGTTGGAAGAAGGAACACACAGTAGAGACTCCCCTAGGAATCCAGGGGAGACCTGAAGTGTGGGTGAGAGTAGGTAAGGAGAAATATCCATCAGTTGGGAGCAGAGAAGGACAGCAGTCTGGGATAAACTTGTGCAATGGCTTGGGGGAGTTACAAGCATGTACGAAATTTAAGGAAATAGGAGAAAATCCAATACGTCTGGAATGTAGAGAACAAGAAGGTAAGTGAAGAGAGATGAGACCCCAGAGAGGAACAGGAAATAGATCTCAAAGGACACTATAAACTAGGTGAGGGAGGTTGGTCTTGGTTTTAGCTTGGGAAATAACTACAGAAAGATTTTAATGGGAAGGATGGAATGGTTGGATTTGAATGTTAAAAGAATCAGTCACCTAGAGCCTGGAGTAGGAGTTGGAAGGAAGGTAGACTAAGGAATGCCAAGAGATCTGGGATGCTCATGGCCCATGGGGCTGGACAGAGGGGCACAGACTGAAGACAGGTTTAGAAGAATGTATACAGCAGCCTTGGCAGTCCATTCCGTATGATGGGAGTGGGGAGCAAAGAGGCAAGCTGACTCCCACATTGCTGAATTCCTTGTCCTACTTTACCATTTACTGAAGGAAGAAAATGCTGGTAAAGACTAGAGGTGAAAAAAAAAAAAGCTCATTTGAATTTGAGATGTCTGTGAGACAGCCAAATCAAGATGCGCATTTTCTGATTTTAAAAGTAATATGATTTAGGGGCGCCTGGGTGGCTCAGTGGGTTAAAGCCTCTGCTTTCAGCTCAGGTCATGATCTCAGGGTCCTGGGATCAAGCCCCACATCGGGCTCTCTGCTCAGCAGGGAGCCTGCTTCCCCCTCTCTCTCTGTCTGCCTCTCTGCCTACTTGTGATCTCTCTCTGTCAAATAAATAAATAAAATCTTTAAAAAGAAAAGTATTATGATTTATACTTATTTGGAAAAAGAGCAAGCAAAAAAAATCGAACATCACCTTTAACCCCACTACCCAGAGACAGCTACAGTTCATATACGTTTGTATAGTCTTGTCTCTAAACTTGTACACTCTCTTATACACACACACACACACACACACACACTATTAGGCTGTTTCCCAGTCATTTTAATAGATCATCATTTTTTTTCTATAATATCAATTTCAATGACTGCATAGGATTTCATTATATAAATTTGCTAAAATTGATTTAACCAATTCCTTATTAAAATATAAAAATATATTATGACAGGGCTTTTCAGACAGAAACTGCTTTATATGATACTATAGTGGTAGATACATGTCATCATACATTTGTCAAAAGCCCTCGAGTATGCAACACCAGGAGTGGATTCTAACGTAAGCTATGGACTTCAGGTGATAATGATGTATCAGTGTATGTACTTCAGTTGTACAAAAGTACCACTCTGGTGAGAAATGTTGACAAGAGAGGCTATGCATATGTGAAGATGGGGGACATATGGGAAATCTCTGCCTTCTACTCAATTTTTCTGTGAACTTAAACTGCTCTAAAAAATAAAGTCAAATATATTTTGACGAGTACTTTTCTATATAAAATTGTTTGCACTATTTCCTAAAGATAAATTCCAGTAAGTGGTATTGTGTAGTCAAAGGGTATGCTCATTTAACAGCCTGTTTGTGTTACACCAAATTGCCCTCTAGAAAGTTTTTGATAATTTACACTCCTACCAAGAGAGTACACTAGGGTTGATTTTTGATCCCTGACTCAACTCTGCCCATATTGTGTTTCACTCCACAACTCCATTTACCCCATCATCAAAATAGTGCTGTAAAAACATTATTGGATGCTTCTGTCAACAACATTCCTGTTTTCTTAACCACAATATAGTACCAAGTCATTCTGTCTTTTGATTACAACTAGCTGCATCTCTGAGAAAATGTATGCCATGCTAATTTGTCTTTATTTAAAATTTCAAAGAAATTCCCACATGGATCCCAGATGTTGACCATTTAATAGAAGAAGGTGTTTCCTCATTATACAAATATGGTATGTGTCCAAAATATTGGCATTGTTTAGTTTATGAACCACTTAAAATAACGATATCACAAAAAAACAATGGTTCACGTGTGAGTCATAAATTAAACAATGCCAATTTTTTGATGTACACCACATTTGTATAATAAGGAAAGAAACACCTTCTTGGATTAAATGGTCAACATCTGGAATCCATGTGAGGGCTTTAAAAAATTAGGGCTACATTTTCTTAAATTGTAGTGTAGAAAGAAATCCAAAATGGAGGCAATTTTTGGAAAAATGTCCCTGTGCCAAATACTCCTGTAAGTAGTACATCGCTTCATTGGTACAAAAACTTAAGTTAAAGCAATATAATTCAAATTTCATTATAGGTAATGCCAAGGGGGTCTGAGTCTTCTATTTTTGTTTTTCTGCATCTTTTGCTGTGATATTGTAGGGTATAGTCATGGTGCATTAAATAGAGGTCTCCAGAAAGATATGTCCATATCCTAATTCCTGGAACCTGTGAATGTGACCTTCTTTGAAAAAGGACCTTCACAGATGCAGTTAAGGATCTTGAGATAGGATTATCCTGGACTTAGAGTCAGTTCAGAACCAACGACAGCAGTCATTATTAGAGAAAGGCAGAGAAAAATTTGTGACCTAGGTACATAGGAGAGGAGGCCATATGAATCATAGGTAGAGGTTGAAGTCACACAGCCCAACCCAAAGAACTCTCTAGAGCCACTAGAACCCAGAAAGGGTAGCTCCTTAAAATCTTCTGAAGGACGATGGGCCTGACAACATCTTGATTTTTGGATCTTTGGCCTCCACAACTGTGAAAGAAGAGATTTCTGTTATCTTAAGCCATACAGTTTGTAGTAATCTATTATGGCTGCTCTAGGAAACTACAATGGAAATTCATCATAATAGGGTTAACTATACATTATGAATTAATTATAACACTTTATTTTATTCAGAGTGATATACCTAATTTTTTGACTTCTGGTTAGTGTCAAGCAGTTGATGATTCTGAATGCTTTGGGTTTAAATAATACTGAAGGCTGCCTTTTAAACTCAGAATGTTCTGATCCCGAAAGTTTCTTCTCATAGTTTCGGTTAAGCAACTTTGAGAGAACGTCCACAGAGTTGTGGGAACTGTGGAATTCTGGACTAACTAGACAAAGAAGCCTTATCATCTCAGCCTTCAAAACGGTGACAGAGGCCAGATACCAAAAGTTTGCTTGACTTCTACCCACACTGTGGGCAATGAAACATTGCTAAAATGAGATATCAGAGTGACTATAACCACAATTAAAGAGAGGTAGAATATCTCCCTACATTAGTATCATTGCTGCTGACAAGGTATTGAAATACAAGTACACTCCCATGGACCTTGACTGGATGGATATGTTTTGACAAAGTTCAAGGTGGCTTTTTGGAAGAGGTTCTCTATTTGGTACAGGAGCTCCATGATAATTCTTTCATGACCTGATATCCCCCAGCCCCATCCCCTGGTCCACCTCAAGAAGTGAAGGAGTTAGCAATGGAAAATTATTAGCCATCATAAATAGTTTCAGCATTTATTAAATGGCATGGGGAAATGTTCTCTGTAAAAAGTTGAGTTAAAAAAAGCAAGATAGACTGTATACATAACATGACCAAATTTGTTTAGTCATACACACCTTTACATGCACATACATTCAAAGTGAAAGTTTTTCATAAAAGAGCAAAATTGGCTATCTCCAAATGGTGGAGTTACACACAAATTTTTGTTAACTGAATTTTCAAGGGTATTTCTTCACAATGAGCAGGTGTAACTCTTACAACCAAAAATAACACTGTAATGGAACTCAACTAATGGCTGAAGATAAGAACCATCTTTGTGGGGCTTGTACAACATTCTTAAAGTTACTTATTTTAGAGACGGGTTATAAATGATATAAATTAATTATGCAAAATTTTCCTTATATATTCGAGAATACTTATCATCCTAGTTTCTCCATCACTTGGGTTATTTGCTTTTCCTTCCCTGTTCCCAATCACCAGCTCAGATTGATCTGAGGCTGAGAAGGTAGAAATACAGAAGTAGAGGGTAGGATGCATTATCAATAAAAAAAAAAAAAATGAATCCTTCCCTTAGGCTCTGACTCCTTTTGGGACCAATGTGGCCTGAATGGAGGAGAGATAGAAAACCAATAAAACTTGTCTTTTTCTGAATAGTGGGGGACTTAATAAACTTTGCCCCACTCCCCCTCACCCTGCCCCACAAACTGCACATGGAGAGATAGTGGTTTTAGAGGACCTTAGAAGTTTCTTTTTTGCTCCAAATTTACCGGATCCAGTTACTGACACATGGAATATATCAAAAGTTGTTTGGCAAAAAGACTGATGCTAAGTTTCTTGAGGGCAAGGACCACGTTCTTCCTCACATTTCTTTTTACAGCACCTAGGACTGTGCCTCACACCAAGTACCCAGTAAGGGTTGAAATCCAAAAAGAAAAAAATATTTTTGTGGATTTCAGATGACTGCAGAGGCAGTGTTTAACAAGCTTACGAACACAGTGGAATGAGTTTTGCTGTATAAGAGGCCAACAGAGCTTGAAGAAATCACTGGTCATTAGCAGTTAAGTCATGGACCATGCTGAGGAGTGTGTAGCTTTAAAAAAAAAAAAAAAAAAAAAGATTCAGAAAGCAGAAAGAGAGTGGCCAGAAAGTACATGGGTGGCCTGAACGAGCATATTTAATTATGAATTTATATTTGAAAAGAGAAAAACATGTGTAATGATTCTCAAGGTGTAGAGTGGGAGGTGTAGCTGGTGAAGAGAATGTATGAGGTATATTGCAAAAATCTGAGCACATACCCAAAACTGGTTGGAAGGTATGGACTGTTCATATGTATGGATTTATGAAGTTTGAGAATCATTGGAGCAAGAAGTTGGGTTCCCCATTCAACCCACTTCATCACTAAGAAAACAGAATTGCCTTTCAACTTCAATGACTGTGGCCTTCACTGTCTCCAGACCCAGCGACCATTCCTAACCCACTATATACTTAGCTTTATAAAATATTTACCTTTGTACAAGCTAGAGGATGGTGCTAACCATTTTTTTTCCTTCTCACCTGCCTAAAATCCATGGGAAAATGTCTTCTAAAAATTTTAAAATACCTTCGCCTCCAGGCTTCTCTGGTTTTGGTGCTTACCAGTGCAGAATTTTCCTGGAGAGCAAACAACAAATACACGAATATATGACCACATGGAGAAAAGGAATCTGCATCGAGAGAACAGGGGAAAATACATGTGTACGTCTTGGAGGTGGAGGGAGGTGGAGTGGGTGGAGAGTTGGCAGACTACAAATTAAGAGAGAACTGTCCAAATATCTTCTCCCATTCCATGGGTTGACTCTTCATTTTTTTGACTGTTTCCTTTGCTGTGCAGAAGCTTTTGATTTTGATGAAGTCCCAAAAGTTTATTTTCGCTTTTGTTTCCTTTGCCTTTGGAGACATATCTTGAAAGAAGTTGCTGTGGCTGATATCGAAGAGATTACTGCCTATGTTCTCCTCTAGGAGTCTGATGGATTCCTGTCTCATGTTGAGGTCTTTTATCCATTTTGAGTTTATCTTTGTGTATGGTGTAAGAGAATGGTCGAGTTTCATTCTTCTACATATAGCTGTCCAGTTTTCCCAGCACCATTTATTGAAGAGACTGTCTTTTTTCCACTGTATATTTTTTCCTGTTTTGTCAAAGATTAATTGACCATAGAGTTGAGGGTTCATATCTGGGCTCTCTACTCTGTTCCACTGGTCTATGTGTCTGTTTTTATGCCAGTAACATGCTGTCTTGGTGATCACAGCTTTGTAATAAAGCTTGAAATCAGGTAACGTGATGCCCCCAGTTTTATTTTTGTTTTTTAACATTTCCTTCGCGTTTCAAGGTCTCTTCTGATTCCAAACAAATTTTTGGATTATTTTTGAAGAATAATAAACCCTTTGAAGAATACCAGTGGAATTTTGATCGGAATGGCATTAAAAGTATAGATTGCTCTAGGCAGTATAGACATTTTAACAATGTTTATTCTTCCGATCCAAGAGCATGGGATGGTCTTCCATTTTTTGTGTCTTCTTCAATTTCTTTCATGAGTGTTCTGTAGTTCCTCAAGTACAGATCCTTTACCTCTTTGGTTAGGTTTATTCTCAGGTATCTTATGGTTCTTGGTGCTATAGTAAATGGAATCGATTCTCTAATTTCCCTTTCTGTATTTTCATTGTTAGTGTATAAGAAAGCCACTGATTTCTGCACATTGACTTTGTATCCTGCCATGTTGCTGAATTGATGCATGAGTTCTAGTAGTTTGGGGGTGGAGTCTTTTGGGTTTTCCATATAAAGAATCATGTCATCTGCGAATAGAGAGAGTTTGACTTCTTCATTGCCAATTTGGATACCTTTTATTTCTTTTTGTTGTCTGATTGCTGTTGCTAGGACTTCTAATACTATATTGAACAAGAGTGGTGAAAGTGGGCATCCTTGTTATGTTCCTGATCTCAATGGGAAGGCTGCAAGCTTTTTCCCATTGAGGATGATATTTGCTGTGGGTCTTTCATAGATAGATTTGATGAGGTTCAGGAATGTTCCCTCTATCCCTATACTTTGAAGCGTTTTAATCAGGAACGGATGCTGGATTTTGTCAAATGCTTTTTCTGCATCAATTGAGAGGACCATGTGGTTCTTCTCTCTTCTGTTATTAATTTGTTCTATCACATTGATTGATTTGTGAATGTTGAACCATCCTTGTAGCCCAGGGATGAATCCCACCTGGTCATGGTGGATAATCTTTTTAATGTGCTGTTGGATCCTGTTTGCGAGGATCTTGTTGAGAATCTTAGCATCCATATTCATCAGTGATATTGGTCTGAAATTATCCCTTTTGGTAGGGTCTTTGCCTGGTTTGGGGATCAGGGTAATGCTGGCTTCATAGAAAGAGTCAGGAAGTTTTCCTTCTGCTTCAATTTTTTGAAACAGCCTCAGGAGAATAGGTGTTATTTCTTCTTTGAAAGTTTGGTAGAAATCCCCAGGGAATCCGTCAGGTGCTGGGCTCTTGTTTTTTTGGGAGGTTTTTGATCACTGCTTCAATCTCGTTACTAGATATCGGTCTATTCAGGTTGTCGATTTCTTCCTGGAATGCATCCATTTCATCTAGGTTGCTAAGCTTATTGGCATATAACTGTTGATAATAACTTCTGATGATTGTTTCTACTTCCTTGGTGT
>NC_081562.1:80594603-80662781 GCF_022355385.1 Mustela nigripes
TTTGTGGGAGGTTTTTGATCACTGCTTCAATCTCGTTACTAGATATCGGTCTATTCAGGTTGTCGATTTCTTCCTGGAATGCATCCATTTCATCTAGGTTGCTAAGCTTATTGGCATATAACTGTTGATAATAACTTCTGATGATTGTTTCTACTTCCTTGGTGTTAGTTGTGATCTCTCCCTTTTCATTCTTAATTTTATGAATTTGGGCTTTCTCTCTTTTCTTTTGGATTAGTGTGGCCAATGGTTTATCGATCTTATTGATTCTTTCAAAAAACCAGCTTCTAGTTTCATTGATACGTTCTACTGTATCTCTGGTTTCTACCTCATTGATCTCAAAAGAAAAAAAGAGAGAACTGTTCATTAGAAGACCACGCTCAGCAGTTCTCTCAAGTAATTCAGGTGAGTGAAGGCAAAGTGAAGGCACAGCAGGTTTACGTATGAGCACCAAGTGTATGAGTCTCTGCATGTGTCCTAAGTATCCCTAACATAGTCATTTAAACTGTACTTTGCCGAGACTTAAAGCATTCCAGAGTAGAAAGCAATTAAAATATTTATTTGCATATTTAAATATCAGGCCAACCTTACAGAAAAAAAAAGCCCCTGCTGAGTCTCAGAGCTTGTGGTGAAAGTCTGGGGGAAGATCATTTGAGCACCAATTAGCCCACATAAAACCTGGCTTATCAGGTGCCGTGAAGCAGGTGGCTCTCATTTAACTTCAAGTTATTCTCAAGAAACATTAACCATAGATAAGCACTTTAAATTTTTAGCAGTGAGTGGTAAAAAAAAAAAAAAAAATAGTTTCATTTCACTGAAAGACTCCTATGGGACTATTTTCTATAGAGGCTTCATAGTTGAAGGCTTTTGCAATTCTTTATGTTCCCCAAATTTCAAAGTTAATAAAGAAGAGAACACTAGAAAGAAAACCATTCCCCAAGTAAGAGATCATAAAGTACAATATGCTTCTGAATTTCTTTAATAAATCTTACTGCAATCTCCGAAACGTATGTCTTACAACGCATCCCATAGCTGGTGAATACATTCTACAGTGGTATGCACACACAACCCCCAAGATGGCTGGTAGGATTTCAAGATTTGAAACTTGATGGCCAGGGTCCAAATTCCATTTATTAACCTCATGACCTTGGGCTACCACCCTAACTCATAGCCTTAAACCCTCACCTGGGAAAAAGCAATCCTGACAATAATAGCGCCTACCTCCTAGGGCTACTTTCATGAGGACCACCATGAATGAATTCACTCTAAAAGCTTAGCACATTCTCTGGCACATCCAATAAATGTAGGTGAGGTTAACATCCTACCAAGGGGAAAACAACAACAACAACAATACTACAAATCACTTAAAGATAGGTTTTAAATTTTAAATTGTTGTCTGCAGATCCCTGCTCCTCTTTCCCACAGAGACACTAGGACAAGCTTCTTCTGAGAGGACTTTTAAGTAAAGCATCTTATGATAAAGACACAGGCTAGCATACCCCAATTCTAATCATGTTCAAACAAAATCATTTCCTGATGCTGACTGAAACCGTTGTCTTTTTAGGTATTACCTTCTCTAAACCCTAAAGCTTCAAAGTCTATAACTAGGAATGTAAGCAAATTAGAAGCCACTCCCTTTACGCAGCTTTCTCACTAACAAAATTCCACATCATGAACTTCTAATAATGTTTCTTGTCCACAGATTAATAATAACCTAGTTCAAAACCACATCATTTCCTTTTTCTGCCTCATTTCCTTCAAAGTGAAACATAATTTTTTCTTGGACCTTGAATAAAAATTTCTAGATTAACTAAGCAAATCGTTACCAGAAATGCAATTTTATAATATGACTATTTCAGGAACAACAAAACACACAAAACATCTGTGTGGTGCTTGTTAATACATAAAAATAACCTAATATATATAGTGTATACCACCTAAGTGGAAAATTGAGTCTATAACTAGAAGTGCAAACAGAAATCCACTACCAGTTCCATCAGTATTGTGTTTTGAAGTCCAGTTGGGAACATTTTAGGAACTGTGACATTTCTTTAAGTCTTGGCCAGAAGTCACAAACTGCTTGGCACAGAGGTTTCTTTTGCCCAACACAATATTTCGTAAATTATTAAACTCAAATATTTTTAGGTGGACCATGGCCTTTTTATACTGATAGGCCCTTAAAGGCATTTCATTTTGCAAACCTTGATTAAGGCCCATCCTCACAGAGAAGAGATCAAAAGATAATCATTAGTTAAATGGGTACCTCCCTCAATGATGTCCTGATGAAGTCCAGAGACTTGGAAAATTTAGGGTTCTAATAGTTTCATTCAGAAATTCTTCTAGTTTTCTTGTTGGATTACTTTTAAGTATATACTTTCAGTGTATATATCTAATAGTGGCTCATTCGATTAGGGTAGCTGAGCTGAGTTGTTAAGTTTCACTTATAGCTGGACACTGAAAGAAACCAGAAAATAGGGAATTTTAAAAAAACAAAAAACACGTTGGACCAAAATCCAAATATTACATTATTTTCAAAAAATCATTAACATCCAGTTAATAATTGTTTTTTCCTCATATAAAAGGACACGAATTTGCTTAGTACAATATTTAAAGAGGAACTAGCTCCTACTAATGTATTTCAATGAATATTTATATATATATACATGTAAAGACAAACACACATATACACACATACTCAGACCAGGGACTGAGCTAACTGTAATTCTCATTCTTTTCAGTTCCTTTGTACTTTCTGGGAGATTCTATTCCACTTACACATTAAGCCTGAGTGTGGGAGCCCAACAAGAGAACATTGGAGAGGGTTTCCTAAAGCATTAGTTCATGCATCACTCCAAAGGTAGTACGTTTTAGGCACCGATGAGGCACAAGCTAGCTGGCTTTAGAGTCCAAATGTTATTAGTTAAGCATCCTTTTAAATTAACATAGAGGAAGGCTTCGATTCAGACCGCCCCAGCAAGGACACTCTTGTCTCCAGCTTCTTCGGAACACAAATATAAGGCACTCTGCAGTGACTTTGCTTCCGGGGGCGCTGCCCCCGAACTCTCCTGGATGAGTCTTTCTGAAGGTTCTGGCGAATTCTCCCTCCATCTTGGACTCGAGTGCTGCTGGGAGACTTCCCATAGCGAAGGACATGGAGAAGGGAACCCCAGAGCAGACCGTGAGAGGGGATCCTCTGGAAGGCCTACTTCTTGGACACACCTGTTGGAAAGCACTTCCTTCTCTTTGGAATTCCGCCACTTCATTCTTCTGTTCTGAAACCAAATTTTCACCTATTGACAAAATAATCGGAGAAAATGATCACTTACTCCACATTACTTCACTTCAGAATTGCAAACTGTAATGCTCTTTATGAGACAACTTTACTGTGAGTGCCAGCCTAGCAAAGCCCTTATGGCTTTTCGCTGGGTTCCTTCAAAAATATCTGAACAATTACTTTCGTATAATTTCCCTAGACTGATGAAACAACACGACTGCAATAAATGGGTTACATCCTGCAAGTCTGACATCTTTCAAAACCGATTTCACCCTCAACAATTTAAAACATCATTTAACCCATGCTAAATTATTTATACAAAGGAAAGGCTAACGGTTAATAATAGTGTTTCCTTTATGCCAGGTGTGTCAGGCCATGCATGCTGCGTGGATTACATAATTTGATCCTTGTGACGACTGCAACAAGTCCTCATCTCTCACATGTATGAAAACTGAGGTTGAGTGATAAATCAGTTGAAGGTCACACAGCTAGTGAAATGGAAGCACTTAAAGTAGAATCCATGAATGTCCCACCCCAGTGCCCAGGCTCTTTTAACATTCAGATTTCATTAGAAACTTCTGGGAAGCTAAACATTTTATAACGCTTTGATAAATTCCAGGCTTCGTACAGTTTCCAAGTCTGATTACTCCTACGATTTATCAAACTTGAAGAATTAGGCTCAATAAATAACAATCAGTCATCATGAACCTGAAAGGGCTTATGATGGGGGTTTCTATTTGAGTCATACTTCTGCCCCACCCAACTGGATTCTGTCTTTACTACTAACTCTCCCCTCTATCTACAGTATAGTCAATCAGGCCTGATCAGAAAACTCCACAACTGGTTTCTTGATATTTTAAAAGCCAATCACATGGTTTTCCTAAGCATGACACTGCATCTTTATGTGAACAATTTAGTGGATTTCTATTTTTAAAACAAAAGAACAGGAAGTTTTTACCCTAAAAAATAATTACAAAGTGTTACCAACGAAATGTTTCTCCCAATGAAGGAAAAATCTCTATCTGAGATAATCTTTCCAGATTGGCAAAACAATTTCTTCATTCTTTCAACTTGACAGGCAATTTCAAAACGGCTACAAAAAACCTGACCCCAGGCAAGTAAGTCCAAAAGACTGCCATCTCAGTTACAATCCTGTGGTTAAGGCTTTTCATAAGAAAACAGTACTAATGTGTACATACCAGAGCATTTGGTTCTATTCATGAACTCATTTATTATTTGCAGTGGGAATTTACTCCTAGAAAGCCTGCCAAGTATTTCTAGTGGGTTTTCACTAAGACATATTTGTGCCCATTGGTGATTCTTGGCCTTCTCATCACACTCATTATTTTCTTCTTTCCTTAGCTTTTCTGTAGATCTAGAATTTTTTCTGAGTGATAGCTCAATGAAAAAAAAAAACCATGAAGAAAGTTTCTTCACAATCAATAGTATTGAAACAAATGTACATATTTGGGGAAAACCATAAATTAAAAGTTCTACCTCTCAACAAATACAAAAACAAATTCCAAATGGATCAAACAGCTAAACACAAAAACAAACCTATAAAAGTTCTAGAAAAAGCTATAGGAGATTGTCATTACAGTCTTGGAGAGATGAATTTTTTTTTTTAAGCATTGACATAAAACACTAGACCACAAAAGAAAAAATAGAGCTGACAACATAAAAATGAGAAATTTCTGGATAAATAAAGACACCACAAACATACGAAACTTAGCCACAAACTACCTAAAAGAATTAAAGGCAGAGACTTGAAGAGATATTTGTATATCCATGTTCATAGCATTATTCACAACAGCTGAAAGGTAGAAGCAATCAAAGTGTCCACTGATGGCTGAATGCATAAACAAAATATGGTATATACATAAAATGGAATATTATTCAGCATTAAAAAGGAAGGTGATTCTGACGCATGTCACCACATGGATGAACCTTGAAGATATTATGCTAGGTGAAATAAACCAATTACAAAAGGACAAATACAAATGATTCCACTCATTTGAGGTACCTAGAACAGTTAAATGATAGAGACACAAGGTGGTGGTTGTTAGGGTCTGGAGGGAGGAGGAATGGGGAGTCACTGTCTAGTGGATACAGAGTTTCAGTTTTACAAGATGAAAGAAGTTCTGCTGATGGATGGTAGCCATGATTGCTCAACAATGTGAATGTACTTACCGTTACTAAATTTTACCCTTAAAAAAGGTTTAAACGGTAAATTTTATGTTACATCTATTTTACCACAATTAAAAAAAAAAAAAAAAACCTTCAAACTTGAAGAGTTTGTAATGGTTGTAACAGGAGAATGTTACTAATCACAATATTCCAAACATTTTGATAATGGCTGAAATAATTGCTACAAATAATATGAATAATAGCCAAAAGTTGGGAGTAATCCAAACACCCACCATCAGAGTGGAGAAACTGGGGTATGTTACACAGCAATGAACACAAAAGAGCAACTGCTGTATCCAGTCACATGAACGAATCTCACAGACATAATGTTAAGGAAAAGAAGCCACGTATACCAACGAACTTGTACTGAACGATTCTACTTATACAAACGACACAAATAGGCAAAACTGATCTATGTGGTTAGAAGTCAGAAGAGTAGGTGGTCTTGGAAGGAGAGGACAGTCACTGGGAGGGAGTACTATGCAGGGGGCTACTGGCCCTGGCAAGAAGGTTCTACTGCTTGATCTGTGTGTTGGTTACATAGGTGATTTGTAGTCTCCCTTGGAAAGTCAAGATATATGTAAAATAGGATCCTGTTTTTATTTAAAAACATATATGCACAACTCTGGGTCTCAATTCTAGGTCTCTATTATAAAGTAGGAATAATCAAAGTGGCTATCTCGCAGGGTCATTGTGAGGATAAATGACATCAAATTTAAGGACACATGGTAGGCACGGTGCAAGTGCTTGTGTTACTTTGTGTTTGTGCATATACAACACACATATACATTTACTTTAAAGATAATACATGGTACATCAAATAAATTCAAACAAGAGCCATTTATAAATGACAGTAATAACTAAGGAGTTGGGTTGCAAGGGGAGGAGATAAATTTTCATTTTTAGTTTTGCCAATTTCTCCTTTGTTTGAATTCACCATAATAAATACCATGCGTTAATCATATAATGAGATGTCTATGCAAATAAGAAAATGTGAAATTACTTCCAAGATGTTTACCAAATTTAATAACATGGAAAGTACTCATTCATTCAAAGCACTTGAATTTTAAAAACAATGCAATCAACTATGTAAAACTAGCACCTGTGAATACGAACAGGAAGATAAGATACAAAATAGAAAAACAGTTTGTTTTCTTGGAATGGACAGACTATGGTCATCCCCTCATAAATGTTCTCCAGTACACTGGCTACATTCTCATTCCAATAATCTATTTTTAGGAAGTTCAAAGACGTTCACACTGCCTCAGCACTATCAGATCAAACATAGCCACCTTTTCTCTTTCTTTTTTCCTATTAGCATCCTAAAATTTTTACTTTTGTTTTTGTTGTTGGTGGGGGGTTTTTTGTTTGTTTGCTTTTAATTTTTATTGTATTGTGTTAGTCACCATACACTGGATATTATATGTAAACAATAAATCTTGGAACACTACATCAAAAACTAATGATGTATTGTATGGTGACCTATATCTTTTAACACCTACTTCAAGTTCTGACTCAATGAAGGACCTCCTGCAAATTCCCAAAGCCTCACATTTTCTCAACTCTAACTCGGAGGGTCTTTGTTTTTTTGTTGTCTGTTTGTTTTTAATCCATACCAGTGAGATGAAGACCAGTCCTACTGAGCTTCTGTGCCTCCTAGTCAGGCCCAACCATTCCTCTAAGGATGAGACGCTTCCTTCCCTAGACTCCCGAAGAGTATAAGGACCAGTCGTGGAGATTAACATAAATCTCCGGAGAGATACATTACTTTGAGGACCCCTGATCTAGCTCCTTTATTTGGCAGCATATCTAACCTAAGAGGCAATGTCTCCTATGCCATTGTCTTGAGCTTCTGCTTCATTTCCCCAGTCGCTCATACAAATTCCTGGGTGCACAGAGTGTATCTTAGTCAATACTTAATCAACACTCCCTCTTACTGCCTACTTATTAGCACAGTGTCTTGCACACAATGGACCATCAAGATATAGCTACTGATTTATCTATCATAAATGCAAAATTGCTCTGCAACTTAGATAGAACTCCGATATTTGTCCCTGTTTTTATGTGAGAAACTGAGGCATAGAGCAGTCGGTTAATGTTAGGGACTCCTTAGTATCACACAATGAGGAAAGCACAGGCTGCTGATGTAGGCCAATTACCCTCTACTACTCCACATACTGCTTCCTACAACTAGAAAAAGCTGGGGGGTAGGGACAGATCACTTCCCTAGGGGAAGGAAGCAAGGTTAAGGAGAGTTTCATCCAAAAATAACTGGTTTAATAAAATCCAGAGTTAGAAACCAGGTCATTGGTATTGAGCGAAGAATAGTAGAGCGTGGTAGTTACGCAGAGCTTCTGCTAGCCCTTCAGAGCCTTTATGCTAACTCAAAAAATCCAGGTGGATATAGTTTTGCACCAGGAGAGTCATTTTGGCAGGCTGAGCACCTGCTACATTTCAGTTGCTGCCATGCCTCTTAGCCCTTGTGCCCTTGTGCAGTGCACAGCCTGCACAACAATACGTGATAGCTCCAGGTTAAATAGAACACAAACTCCAAAACCAGGTTGCTGGGGTGAGAGCCCAGCTCCAGAGCAGCTTCACTACATGACAGTAGACCTGTATTAATTTCTTTATACCTTCTCATCTAGAAAATGAGGATGATTAACGTGCTTACTACAAAATGATTAGTTTTAAAATACTAGTACCTTAATATATAAGAAAGGTTTGTAGGTGTTGCAAATATGAGACTACTTTACTGTACTTGACATAAGCCCAGATTGCAGGGTAATGAAATCTATCTGGAAGTATTTATGAGTCACACACATTTATGACTGGATTTTGGACTGGGAATGAAAAAAAAGACAGGAAAATTGGTTCCTGCTTTTATAGATTATGTAGTCTACTTCTCTGAAACCAGAGCAAACAATTAATGATGTAAATGCGACATCCTTAGAGGTTCTCTTCATTTGGGAAGAATTAATCATGCAAAAACCTAGACCTCTCAGCAAATGGGTCTATTTTCAAATAGGAATTCTGACATGTATTTCCACCCACTCAACAACTGTGAAAACCATTTCAGTAATACTTGAGGGTCCAGCGCCATACCTAGTACAAGAGACATTTGCCAAATGTATGGATTTCATACTTCAGAAATCATACTTTCATACTTCAGAAATCAGGAGCAGTGGACATTTTCCTGCTCATTGTACCTGTGATTCCTTTAGTCCCAAGCTGAGGGCGAGTTTCTTTCGGTCTGTTTTGCTGATATATTTCTGCTTCTGAAACATTTTCTCCAGAGCCTTTCTCTGATCCTCAGAAAAAACAGCTCTTCTTAAAATACCCCTCCGAGCTTTGGAGTTAGAGTCCTGTGTCAGGAGAGGCAGCACACTCTCTTCTCCTAGAAGGGGGAGACAGTTACAAAAGCCCAGTTAGCTCTAGTGAGGAGAAGTCAGTCTGCCTTTCCCAGGCTAGTATCCTTCTTCTCTGTACCATGGCCAAATCCTTTCATCTCTGAACTCTGCATACTTAGAGCAGTGCTTCTTCCATGGTCTTGGTCATGAAATACTCCTTGCTCACCAGTGATAGAAAAGTACATATGCTTGCCCTCACAATTTGGGTGCCATGTTAGAAAGTTCATGGACCCACGTCAAAAAGTTCAAATGCAGAACAAATAGTAGGTGGTTTAAACACTCTATTTTTGTCTAATTCTTTATTTACTTACTCATTTCTTTTTCTCTCAACAAAGTTTGCCAGGTGCTCTGCTCAATGATACTCATTGAGAAACAAGACAAATGTGTTTTATGGTACACATTACCTGTAAGATTTAGTGGAAGGCATTTATTGAACTAAAGTCACAAGTGTGAGGATGTATTCCAAGGAGGCTGCATTGGGCATGCAAAACAAGCATCTGGTCGTCATCTGGGATTTCAGAGAAAGCTTGTAGGAGTCCAAGATATTCAGTCTGAGAAGGGAGGTTTAGAAGATCCCCAACCACCACCATTCCTCACTCCAGTTGTTCATCAAGTCCTTCAAGTCAGAGATATCTACTACTTTTTCTACCTTCTGTGGCTAGCAAAACCAGTTCCAGCCCTATAAGAGATTCATTTATCATCATTCATTCATTCAGCTTCCCAATTGTGGTAGGAATGATAATGGCCTTCCCAAAGATGCCTATGTGAATGAGTTCCCCAGAACCTAGAAATATATTACATGACATGACAAGGGGGAATTAAGGTCGCAAATGGAATTACAGCTGCTAACAAGCTGACCCGGAGACTAGAAGAGCATCCCAGAGTACCCAGGTGGGCAATGTAATCACAAGGGTCCTTATGAGTGGAAAAGAGAGTGGGAAAATGAAGTCACAGAGAAAGATTTACTTTCCCTGATATTACCCTTCTTGCTTTAAGGATGGAGGAAGGGGGTCACAAGCCAAGAAATGCAGGCAACCACTAGAAACTGGAAAAGGCAAGAAACAAAGTCTTCCCTAGCGCCTCCAGAAAGAACCCAGCCCTTTTGACGCGCCTTGAATTTTAGTCTAGTGAGACCCATTTCAGGCTTCTGACCCCCCTGTAAGATAATAAGCTTGTATTAAAACAGCAGTTTTGTGGAAATTTGTTATGGCAACAAGAGGACACTCATACCTGTTATCAGGCTAACAACTTATTTGAGGAAACCAGACCAACAGCACATGGTCCCTGCCCTTAAGGAACTCACATTCTCATGGGAGGACTGACATGAAGATCACAGTGGAATATAGGCACCAGGGGAACAGGGACAGCAGTTTACAGCTGTAGCTGGTAGGCATTTTGGTGCTTAATAATTATTTCTAAATAAAAAAGCAAATTAATGTCTTAAGTATTACACTAGAATGATTTATGAAATGCTCTGGCATCACAAAGGAGGAAGTAATTAATTCTGAGAAAACAGGCTGAGCCAAGTCTAAAAGACCAATCCAGTTCATGAGAGAAGGAACCAAGACCAAGCTAGACAGAGTGACCAACACGTCCAGAAGCACTAGGGGACAACTATAAATACAGAGAACAAACTGATGGTTGCCAAAGGTGAGGGGGAGGTGAAGGATGGGACACAAAATGAATGGAAGGGAGTACAAGATGCAGGCTTCCAATCATGGTATGAATAAATGATGGGAACGAAGGACAGCATGAGAAATGTAGTCAATGATACTGCAAGACACGTATGAGGACAGAGGGTGGCTACACTTGGGTTGAACACAGCATAATGTACAGATCTGGTGAATCACTATGTCACACACCTGAAACTACTGTAAACTTGCGTGCCAGCAATAGTCAACATTTTTTTTTAATCACAAAAAAATATTTTTTTTTACTTTCTTTTCTTAATTTCTTTTCAGTGTTCCAGAATTCATTGTTTATGTACCACACCCAGTGCTCCATGCAATATGTGTCTTCCATAATTGCAGGAAAACTGAGCAGTCTACAAGGCTGGGAAGGGCATGAAGCAGAGGGGGCAAGCTGGCAACCAGGTCCAGCCCGCAGATGGGTTTTGTATGGTCTTAGAATTCTGATACAGTTGTTCATCTTTAATAATTAGATTTCATGTGAAGTCCAGGTTTCTGACATCTCTTCAAAGGAAGCCACAATAGGCTCATCTTGCCAGCAAGCAAAGAGCTACTGGAGTGAATAGCAGGTCCCCCATTTTGATGGCCCTCATTTGCCACAGCCTCACCTAACTTGCTTTTTTTTTTTTTTTTAACCCGCCAGGTTCTTGAAGACATCTGGACCTTTGACACAGAGATTCTAGAGTGGAATGGAGCCAGATCAGAGAGTACTACAAGAGTTCAGTAGTGAAGATCAGTAACAGTTTCAAATAGTAGTAGTTTCATCAGGGTGTGACGTGATAATAATAAAGTCACACGGAATACTCTGTACCATTATATTTATTCTGTTAAGCCAATGACATGCATTAATTCATATAATCCTGCCCCGCCTATGCCCCAAATGTTATACTGTTATTCTCCCCACTTCATAGATGAATAAAATGAAGATCAGGTAGCTTAAGAAACTTTGTCCAAGGGGCACATGACTAGGGCTCCAAACCCAGGACAACCAATTTCAAAACAAATGCTCCTAACACTACACAATATATTCTAATCCAATCTGACTTGTATTTTAGGGGGAATAATATCAACAAATGAATAAATCCTGTCACATCTACTTTAGTAATATGACAACTCCCTTCCCTACTTGTCTAAAAGACTGCAGGTTATCTCCCAGCGAGTCTCTTGGCCCTGGTTTACACCTCATTCTATTTCATCCTCACATCACGAGACAATCTGGCCTCTCTCTCTTTCCTTCCAGCTCTGTAACACTTGCATCTCCTCGGAAACGCCATCGGATGTTATCATGCCAAATTCTTTACAAACGTCTATTTTTGTTGATGCTCTTTCCATTCATTGCATGAGATCTTGGTTAATTCTCCACCCACAGCATCATTTTTTTTTTTTTTTGCCTGTCACATGCCAAAGCCATACCTTGAAGGCCACGTTTTGACAACCAGATTCACTACCTCTTTATCAAAGATTTAAATAGTTTTATGAAACATTGGTTACTAATAAAAATATTCTAAATAGCTCAATACGTCCTTTTTCTAAATGTGCTGCTTCTTTGAACTTTCCTTGGTGTAGAGACTATGGTATTGGGCTTTCTACACTGGTTCCGAAATTCATCTGTTGGGGTGATTCCTCTCCAGGAAGGCTAGGACAAAGGAGTTTGAAATGTGTAATAGGGAAGAACTCGGTTTGGATTATGGCATTTACCTGTATGACTTAAAGCCAGTTTAATTAGCCTTTTTCAGCTTATCTTATAGGACTGCTCTAAGGATTTGATGACATAATACAAGAAAATTTCACAGTGCCTGGCCCACAGGAAGGATCCCATGAATCTATCTAGTTCTGCTTGTTGGATTTCATTTGATTCTTGTAAGAACCATGTCACAGACATGCTCCGTACAGATGAAGAAGTATTCAGGGCTGTTAAGGTCCAAAGCCACACCAAGAACACAAAGCTCAGCTGGTAGCAGGACCTTCTAAATCTAAATTTTTGGCTCTTTCCTCTGTGCCACACTATTTTTCTACTCAGATGTCACATGTCAAAACGGAAGGGGAGAAACATTTATAAACACAGTCAAAGCTCCTGTCTGTGACTACAGGCTTCTGCACTGTCCTGGACCAGTGTGTGAGTATGGGCTACAAGGCATCTCCTGTTCCTGATAATTGTGTCCTCAAATTCCAGCAAGTCCTATCACTTGATATTTTGATTCTGGCATTTTTCATTCACAAATGTATATACTCTATCATTATTATAGCCATATGTGTTAAATATTGGGGAAAGAAACCTAAATACCAAAAGGTAAAGAAATGTGTAATTACATGATGCCATATCCCCCTGGTGAAATTTTAAAGAACCATTAAAGATGAGAACTATGAAGACCAGGCAGCAGCAAAGAAAATATGCTATACTGTGTATAATAAATAAGACATGTACTATGTTTATAACTAAGTAAAAATGCCGAGAAAAGAGACTGAAAAGGCAAAAATAAACATAAAGTAGACTACTATAGAGTTATGGACAAATAATTCATCTCTATTCTGCATTCTAAGTCTGGTTCTACTTTCTAAGGAAAACAAGCGAACACTGTAGCAACCTTTTCGAGAATAATCTGGTGGGGTGATTGAGATGTTGCTGAGAGACAAGTGAAGATGAAGCCAATCCATCCTTCAGGTGCTCACAGTTGATAAGGAAAGGTCCAAGAAATTACACAGCCAGCCACAACACAGTGAGATAAGTAACTGCAGACCATGGCAGAGAACCAGATGGAAGCCACTTAGACTTGGAGGAGAGCAGAGTAAGTTCTGAGAGAGAAGAAAAGACAGAAGAAAATAGCAATTCCTCTTACAGGCAATCTAGTCAAAGGCAGGTAGAGAAGAGGGGTTCAAATCTGGGCACCCATGAACGGAGTGAGGACATGGGTGAAACACGGTGGACCTGGAACCTTGGTATTTCCCGATTGCAGGGTATGAGTGCCAAGAACACAGAAGATAAGCTGGAAAGGTACATTAGGGCCGGGGTTGACTGAAACGAGCTCAGGTCATGACTTGCCCAATAGAAAAGCCTTTTGAGGAGGACCTGACCAGCTCAGCATTGTTGAAAGGCCAGTATTTTCCTAGTTAATAAAACCTTTTATATCTTATAGAAATGCACAGCAAATTTGTGAGTCTACAGGCCTCATTTTTAAAACTCTACCTACATCGTTTTCTAGGTAGCTATTTTATAGGTAGGGACCATGATTCTACCCATCCTAGCCCCTTCTTCACTAAGACCTACAAGTTTAAATAAAACAATGGGGTAACACATTAAAGGAACCCTAAAACTTTTTTAAAAATATTTTATTTATTTATTTTACAGAGAGAGAGTACACAAGCAGGGAGAGCAGCAGGCAGAGGGAGAGGGAGAAGCAGGTCCTCCACTAAGCAGGGAGCCTGAAGTGGCTCTCAATCCCAAGACCCTGGGATCATGACCTGAAATGAAGGTAGACACTTAACTGACCAAGCCACCATAGATAAATATTCAGGTGCCCCTAAATATCCCTAAAACTTTTAAAGAAACTCATAAGTTTTCCTATGGAGCTATTTTTAAGTAAAGAGAAAGAAGTTTCCCATTGAGGACAATCTACAAACAAATTATTCTCACTAATGTGATAAATACTAACATTTTTGAAAATCGTGGACCCAAAGTAGACCTCAGTCTTGAAAGAGAGACTAAAATGGTTATGATGGCCAAAGGGTTAATTCTTGGGTCTGGGACCCTCAGGTTTCAGTGCCTGAAAATGAGCACGGATATGAGCAATGACAAGCAAACGAAAAAGGCAAAGATAAAGACTACCATATTCTTTTCTAGTTACTGTTCCTCTTAGCACTACTGTCAATATGCACATCATGCTGGTTTTCCCAAGGTGACGAGCCTTAGGTTCCTGTGAAAAGTTGGGAAGATGCTACTTTTACTATGGATGCTCCTCTCCATCTCTCCCCCATGGTCTTTTATGGTCTGTCTTTGGATCTAACCATAAACCACACTGAGGGGGCACCTGGGTGGTTCAGTCCATAAAGTGTGCTCCAACCTGATTTTAGGCTCAGGTCATGATCTCAGGGTCCTGGGATTGAGACCCACGCTGGGCTCCAGGTTGGCAGGGAGTCTGCTTGAGAATTCTCTCCCTCTCCTCTTGCCCCTCTACCTGCTTGTGTACTTTCTCTCCCTTCCTCCCTCCCTCTCTCCCTCCCTCTCTAAATAAATAAATAAATAAATAAATCTAAAAAAAATAAAGTGTACTGAGGAACCTACACCACTTCCATACCTTCTAAATCTAATATGTGCTCACATCTATACCTACAAAACAAACACAGGGACTTCAAGAACTTGTTGGTGACTCAAAATTCTCTCAGAAACTATTACGTTATCAGCAACAAACACCTCTGACTACGCCTAAACTCATGACACATGTCTGACTTGTATAGGAACTTCCAAGTGACAAAAAATAAACAAGTGAGTAATATAAAAATAAACATAAACAGATACAGAATTTAAGACATGTAGAAAAGAGGCTTTAAAGGCCAGGACCACCAATTCAAGGTGCTATAGACCCTACCAATTTGGGAGCATGATGGTGATGATGATGATGATGATGATGATGATGATGATGATGATGATTCTGTCCCATGGCCTCCATACACACACACACACACACACACACATATATATATATACATTCATATATATTATATATATATATATTTTTTTTTTTTTAAATGGGGCTCATCAGGTGTTAAGGTTTGTCGCCACTCCCTGAAGCATGGCATGTCTTCCTTACAACAACCCCCAGAGCGAGGTACTATCTCCTCCACTTTCCCTAGGAAAAAACTAAGGCTCCGAAAAGTTAAGTTGTGCCTTTGAAGTCACATAAAAAGGAAGAGTGAAGTCCACCAATCCTCTTTATAATCATACCAAAGACTGTCAGAGTTGTAAGTAGGCAAAGAGGTCGGGAGGTGGGAAGAATCCCATTAAAGTGGCAGAGAGACAGAGGATAGAAAAGTTTCAAAAGCATGATTCCCTGAGGGCTGAGATGGCCCCATGCACCATCCTCCAGGGAGCCCCTGCATGAAATGGGGCTGGCGACAGGTGCTCCGGCTGGAGTTGTGCTGTGTGTAAATGACACTGTTGGGTGAAGAGAGGTGGGGAGCAACAGAGGAATAGAACACAAGATAAATTAATGGACCCCTTCATATTTTCACGTGTGAGGATGTAGTGTGGGTGTGTGTGTATTTTATATCATTCCTGCGGATTTGAGGCGTGGAGAGAGAAGATATAGAACTTCCCTGGCTTGCCCCATTTAAACTAGAAGTATACCTTCCATTCTCTATATAATATAGTATTTGGGAATGCTATAATATTTCAGTATCATATATTATAACCATATTAATTTGCTAAAAATCTTTCCCTAATATTAAGTCCAGATTCAATTTCCATTAAACTCCACTCGTTGGCTCCATGTCTCTCCTTTAAATCTATACTGAATGCAGTATATCTAATTTGAAGATAACGCTCAGGTTCTCCCTATTATTTCTCTTCTCCAGGCCAAACATACTCACTTTAGAAAATTCATGACCAGGCATAGAGACTTTTCATATTTTAGCTGCGGACTATTCCTGACCTGACCTTTATAGGCAAATGGGCTCACTGTGCCTTTTAAAGTGGGGCTCCAGAACTGAACAGGTGTAGGTTGTCTGACCATTACAGAGACTAGTAGGACTCTTATCTCCCTTGCTCTGAGTATTATAGTTCTAAAAGCATAATCCAACATCCCCATATCATTCTGTAGACACATAGTGAGCTAAGAGTACAACCCTTTCCTTCTTTGTTCTGTTCAGCCAATTCTGTCACTCTGTTATGCACTCATGCACTTTTGGGGGGGAATCTCAAATCAGGACTTTATCAGCTGCCCCATTAGATGTCACATTATGTTTAGGCAAGGGCTGTAGACAAGATCAGGAACAGGCACCCTATATCACTAAGTAGCTCTGCTTTCCATCCTCCATCTTCTACTACTTAAGAACACATCTGAGGAGAAAGGGAACTCGTTCCTGGAAAGTTACTCAAATATGTTCACTGCCTCTGCAGACACTGTTGAATAGAGCCATCAACTTGGAAAATCTATTGTCTTTGAGTCTCTGACTCCTCTAAACAATTCTTCCTGGTTGACTGAGTGTCATTTATCTCTGGAACACCCCTCCCTTCACTATTGAGAAGTCAAAACCTGTATTCAACTTACTGCACAAACCTGATTATATTTTCAACAAAATAATCTTGCTTCTTTCTCTAGTAGCACAAAATGCTGCATCCCTCTGAAGATCTTAGAGTGCTAATGATAAATCCTTACAGAAGGACTGCTGTAGGTCTTGTCAGTTCTCTCTGGGCACCCAGCACTCCAGCTGAGAACAGTGAAAGAGAACACAAGCCAGGTCCAGTGCCAAGAATACTCACCAGAGCATTGCCTATCTTTGATAGTGACATTCACCAGACCGACCTATCAGCAATAAAAGTAACAGCCCTTCCCCGCTGCCTTCAACAAAAATCCTAAATGCAAATTTGGAGAGTGTATTATGTTCCTCTAAGTTTTAGCAAGGAAGAGAAAAGAGTAACATGATCTTACAGTGTAGAATAGAAGTTCAAAATCTCCCAAGGAAAAGGCAGAGCAGTTTGTCCCAGAAGAATATTTCCCTGCTCATATTTTCACAACGTTACTCTAAATTCAAACTTTGTCTTTTAATGCATAACATTTTTGAAGGATTACATTCAAGTTGGGTACTCAAAGACAAAATGAAATAATTATCTGATTAATTCAGTTAGCCATTCTACATAATTAAGACTCCTGTACCTTTTCAGGTCTGTTTTTTTTTTTTTTTTTTTTTTAAGGTCATTCTCCGCATAATTTCCACGACTTTCTATTTCATCTTGGCCGAGAAATGTGTGATTTTGAAAAGAACCTCATGGCTGTAATATCAAAGATTTTCCTTCCACTGCTTTGGGGGAGGGGAGAACTTTTACCACTGCCTTTTAATTTTTTCCCACTGTCAGGGCTGTGCTTAAAGAGCCTATTAAACCATTTATTATATGTGAGAAGGGCACTAGAGAAATGATTGTTTCCACATTGCAACAACAAGTTAATCATAAATCTAAAAGGTTAACAAGAAAAATGAAATCAATTTTATACAAGTGAATCATGTTAAAAGAGTCAAAATGATATTTTACTTGCTAGCTATGAACCTGTTGATCTGATCCTATGCTTTTCAGACTTCATTGCTCATTAAAATGTTTAGTATAAACCTTGATTTTGGCTGTCCACACATGTCAGCACATTTTGGCTGAAATTTAATACTAGATTACTTGGACAGTTCATTTTCCTTCTCCTATGCAATGGAAAAAAAATGTTAATGCTTGGGCGTAAAAATTGTTCTTATTATTAAACAAAGAGGAAGAAGAGAAAATCTAGTAAATGCCTTTAATAGTAAAGAGTACTATGCAGATGTCAGCCTTATTAATGCTCCTTGGTATCGTGATTATTTATGTAAAACTCTTTATTGACAGCATAAATCCACCATTTCATTATCATTTGCTGTAAATACAATGAACATTATAAATAAAAAATAAAAAATTCATTTCAGATTTATAACTAATGAGACACCAAAGTTCATTAAAAACACTTGTGGCATCTCTAACGAGTTTTAAAATGCCAACTTCAGAAATGGAGACAGACCAAGTACAGCATTCTGTATACTTGATCTGAGCTGTGCTGATTTACCCCTTGTATGTTTTACTGAATTAAGAAAGATAAACATGGGACTTTATAAGCCTCTAGGGAGAGACACCACAATTTACAACGTTTATGCCAAAGGCACAAAGTGGGAAGAACCCAGAGGGAGATGGAGGAAAACAAATCTTTCTTAAAGTAATTTTTCAAGCAACTGACAAGGTGACGTTCTCCAGGAAATGCCTTTTAGAATTACTTTTATGTGCTCTATGGATCAAACTGGCCCAGGCAATAGCGTACATTTAGGGCTTGAACACTCTTACAAAAACACTGCTATAAAATGAATAAACCTATACATGTATACACACATGAATGTCCACCTGTTACACGGGATATTTTTGTCCATTTCCACTTACCTAACCTACACTGCTAGAGGTTCTTTAAAACGGAAGTCCAGTATTCTGTCAAGGTAGAGTAACCAAAACAGGGTATGGATCTCTTTCAATCTCTACCGTGGGGCTGCGACACCAAAGATTTAATTCCAGACATGCCACGACACCCCAGTGTCAGGTCTCTTGGACTTAAGTCTCCACTCCAACAGCCTTTTCCTGATACTCTAATCTATGGTGACAAATGTGTCCTTAATTTGCACGACACTTTTCAGCTGCCCTCATAGGAGACCACCTTGAAGGAGCGAGTAAAAGGTTTAGTCACGGTTTCTATTTTTCTATGTGAATCAATACATTCTAGTTAAATGGACAATTAATAGGTCACTTCCAAAATAGTGGTGTATCAGTCCTGGTTAATAAACAATCCCCAGAGTTGATAATGGACCCTATGTATTCAGCAAGTCCTGTATACACTCAGCTCATCCACTAAATCCCTTTTCAGGTGGACAGGGTTATATGGGAAGATGAGCTAGAATGAGTCTATAAAAGTCAGTTTCATTCACTGCTTTATTTTTCAGTCAAGTGCTTTAAATGGTGTCCAGAAATTCACTCGGAACGTGAGACAGGAGAAAAGATGGACACACAGAGCCTCGCTTTATGACCATACAAAAGGGCAACTGACCCTTGCCCGAGGCTTTTCCATGTGAAATGGCTCCTAAAGTTCATCTGCACAGTGAAAAATCGTGGTGAGGTCGCGTGTGGATGAGTCAAGTGAAAGTGACGATTGGTCACGGGTCTGTCACCCATTGTGGCTGGGTCCCTGCCATATAAAATGCTCTGTGGGAAAGTATCGGCCCCCTAAAGAGATGCTCAGAGGCCTGCAGCTCATTAAACGGCCAGCATTTGCTGCCTCACTTGTCAGGAATCATTCTGTTGAGCAACTGCTCTCCTGAAACATTCATAAAACACATTAACCGAGAGGCAGCAGGGACCTGAATTCAACCGTGATAGAGCTCTCTACTTCAGCCTGACTCAACTCCAATTTCACTTTTCACCTGATGGAGGGGTTAACCTGAATAAATGTTTCCTCTTGGGCACCTGAAATAAATGTGCCCCTTTACTGGACTCCTTTTTCATAAGCTCAGATTCTCTGGTTACAGATTCTTATTTTACCTAGAAATCTCAAGATCAAGGTGAACTTTATTTCTTTTTTGTTTGACATTGTTTTCTTTGGCTATGTGAGTGTGTGTGTGCATGTGTGCTCTGAAAGTTTTTCAAAGTTGTCATTCTCACTTCATCCCTGGACAATGTTTAAATTTTGTAATGTTCAAGGAAGAGTTCTCTTGAAAATGTTTCCTACAACTCTGGCTACTTTCCTTCAAGATCATAAAGAGGAGGTATTTGTCTCCTTTTACAACCTGGACAATTTTAACTATTTTCTACGGACACCCAGTGACTTTCTGTGTCGCATTTTAAGCTGAATGGAAATTTCACACAGCACAATTTCTTAGCCTTCCTTCCTTTCTTTTTTCTTCTCTAAATGAGTATTGCTACATGTTTCAGAAAGAGCCAAACTGGTCCCTCTGAGATCTTTTATATCAAATGGAAAACAAGTCACTTTCCTTGGTGTGTCAGCCCTGGGTTTCAATGCCATTAGAAACTGCTCACAATTGCTCAGTGTGCTGAGGTCTGATAAATCTCTGGAAACCTCCTGAATAGGATCGCTGTGATTTTTTTAGTGAGGATTTAGCTCCTTGCCATTGCATTACCAATTAGTTTTCCAGAGCACATTAAATCCTGCTGCTTTGGTTTACAGAATAACTGAGGCATTGCTGATGAAGCATAAAAACTTACTTGCAAAAGCAGTGGGGGATGCAGGGCGCCGACAGGACCCACCGCAGCATGCCGAGTAGAATGGAGGGGCACTCAGGAAAAAAGGCTTGGAAGACGCTGTGGAGAAAGCATTGATCTCATGGATGAGCCATTTCTTTTAGATAATATTCAAAATTCCATTTCCCCAAAGCCAATGAGTAAAACATTTCATTTTCTAAGCCTTTACTTCGCTAGTTATCACTTTTACTGAAATTAAAGTCATTCTAAAGTAGCCTTTATCACCCAAAGAGATTGCCAAAGAGTTTAATCAAGATTTGGAAGATGTGTTAGAAATAATCAATGGATCAAAACCAAACTTAATAGTTAATTTTCTGTGTTGTCATAATTACATGTAGCATGTGTTCTTTTATTTAAAATACCCCAGAGCAACACTATCCAAGAGAATGATCTGTGGTGATAGAATGTCCTTTATCTCTACTGTCCACTTGAAAATAAATATTTTTATCACTCTCGTTACATATTCAATGGCAACTTTTCTCTTAGTCATATTTAGTGAATATTATTTTGACATGAAGACATAGGTTTTTCAAGAACACAGTAATTTCAGACTTGTATTTTAACCAATTGATAAGCATGTATTTATTTTTGCCAATATTTTTGAAGGTATGTCAAAATAAGTGTATTGCCCAACAAGAATTTAGGTTCTTAATGCCTTCAAATTGCAAATTAACCATAAATCATAATATAATGGAAAGTTACCAATATTAATGTTCTCAGTTTTTTAATATCCAAGTTTTCAAATAATAAAATGTTTGTCTGAATAACATTTCCAAACATACACAGCAGGCTCAGTCAGTGGCGCGTACAGCTCCTGATCTTGGAGTTGTAAGTTTGAGCCCCACACTGAGTAGAGAGATTATGTGAAAATAAAATCTTATAAAAAATGGCATTTTGAAAATACAGCAATTAAGCAAAGTACGAGAAGGAAATCCATTTTGGTGTTCAAAAGTACTATAAAACTTTTTTCTGATTTTTTTTTAATATGCTCTATCCCCATTGTGGGGTTTGAACTCACGACCCTGAGATCGAGAATTGCACGCTCCACTGAATGAGCCACCCAGGCAGCCTATAAAACATTTTTTTTAATTTCACTGTTATCATAAGTCATTCTAATATTGACTATAAAACCATCGAAGAAATGACAAATCATTTCTTCTTAATTTAACATCTTATATTACAAGAAAATGGCATTATTTAGGCAGAGTTACATTTTTCATTATTCTTGGACTATAAGTACATTGAAAAATAAAAATATATTTTTATGTATAAGCTTTGTCACATTGTTTATTCTCAAGCATTTCTGTTAACTTATTTCACCTCCAAAAGAAACATTCCACAGATAATTAAGTAACGGCAATTGCGCTGTTTGTCACAAAATGCAATGCTGTATTTACATGCATACAAGGAAACATTTATAACAATAGCTGGAAAAACACACATGAAAAAAATATTTGTACTTAATAAAGCGTAGAAAGTAAGTACACTAGTGAAACCACATGTACAAATTTTACCATTCTAACCAAAATGTTTCTCAGACTAACCCTATGGCCCTAAAAATAGAAAGCTAAAAGATTTTTTAAAAATGAATGGTTCATTTGAGACATGTGATCAATTAAATTCATTTGTGATAAATGAAGCTTTGAGATATATGATCTTAGTGTTAAGCTTAACCATAAAATGTTTGCACTGAATAGTTTATTACTATATATTACCTTATCTTAATGGAGGAAAGCTGTAATCAAAATGACATGTTATCTACCGTAATAAACTCTTATGGCTACGGAACCACACGTTACATGACCAAGCTTCAGGTTCCATTGTGTAGAATTTCTTCACCATTTTAAATCAACTCTTTGACATACATATATTTACACAGATTAGTTCATTCCTGATTCCCATACATAAATACACCTTGTTTAAACTGGCTTATGTGAAAATTGCTGTGAAATTCCAATTAAGTGCTCCATTTTTTTTTTAACATGTGCCTACAAACTGACATAAGTCAAATGTTAATCCAGCTGACCATGTGATTGCAGGGGTGTCAAATGGTATGAGGAAATGAGATTTAAAACAATGAAATGCAAAAAAACAATAATAATAAAATAAACAATGAAATGCATTTAGAAATATATATTACACTTTAAAATTTTTATAAACCTCATGCTTTTTAAAGCAATGAACAAACAAAGAAACTTATTTGTGATAAAAACAAAGCAACAAGTTAACAGACCTGTTAAAACTTTTGTAAGCCATTAAGAACTACTCTGAAAATGCTCTAAAAAAGGCAGAACACGGGAATTTCATCCTGGATGATATGCATTTCAAAGCCCATCAGTGCAATCTAAATACAGTCATTTTATCACTGATCATATTGGGAACAATTCATCACGACTTTACTGAATAATATTTATGACAATAATATTTAAGGAGTGTCTACTATACACCGGGCACTGGACTAGCTATGAATTTAACACACGCTATCTCATTCATTCATTACCATTCAGCCTCAGAACCTCTACCACTCAGGCATGTGTCTGCAATGTGATGAGGACTATTTTCAGCAAATTTTTTTAAAAAGACAAGAGAAACATAAATATGATAGCATATTTAGTCATTAGCCAGGAAAGATAGGGATTTCATGCAGAGACTGCCAATTATTCCTAAGAGTTGGAACCCAGAAAAGGGACTCATCTCCCAAGCTTTCCATAAAAGAAAAACAAATGGCCTTTCGTATGGGGGTGGAGGGGGGAACGGAACGCACACTGTCAGGTGCTACAGCATGATGTTAGGTTCTGTCAGCACAACGTTTCAGGATACTCAGAGTTTTGTGTTCCACTGACAAAACTAGCTTCCAGTTTCTGTAGGAATCTGCTACAAGTCACAAACAAATCACTTAAAATTCTTGGAACTGAACTGTCTGAATCCAAATGACAAAAATCACTTACAGAAAACCTCATGGACTTTTCACTTCTTAATCAGATGTTCTGACTTAACTGAAGCCACGGAATCAAAATATCTATTAACTCTTCTGCATATTTAATTAAGGTGGGAACTTAGAGCCAACTTAACCGTGAACTGGCCTGATTTCTTTCCAAACTTAACGAGATGGTTCTGTGATACAAGCATCTCATAGCCAAGAACAATTACAAGCCTAACTACAGAGAAATTATCTCCAAAATTCTGTTGTCTAGAAAGCAAGCAATAATTTTAAAATTGCTTCTCTGTTATTATTTTCACTTTTCTTTTACTGATGGAGAAGAACAATGGGTACTTAAAAAAGGGTGAAACCACATTCTTTTTATTGTCCATGCAAAACTGTGGTACAAACTGACTTGAGTTGATGTTTCAAAGAAAGAATACTAAAGACCACTAATAAAACTTTCAAATAAATTTTGAGTCCACTGCATGCTATGCCAGTTGGCAGCACCTTTTAAAGATGAGGAGAAATGAGAAAAGGTTCCAAGATGTCTTAATAAGGCAATCAAAGGGTCAAAACATACCTCTAGGAAATAACAGGGAATTAAATAATTTTTAAAAAATGGTTTTAAATAACCTTCTTTAAGTGCCTGGTACATGGGCACCAGAAATAAAGAAATCTAAATTTGTGACCTGAAAAGAATACACATTTGGAATAGAGTGGACCCAAAAACAAGACTCCAAAGAATGGCAACCAGATGCCCAAAGTAGTAAGACCTAAGAAATATCACTTACCTAATGAGGTGTGATTTATTTTATCACACAACCTGAAAGGAATTCATTTATGTGATCCACATGCAAATTTGCTTTCAGTCACAAGGGAAAGCAAGTTAAGTAAATTCATCCTTTATCTTCCTGCTCATCAGAAAACAACAGAAGTCCACATTTTTTTCCTCAATGAGTATTTCAGACACAGAAAAACAAAGGTCTAATGTTCTGGTACAGCTATGAGAAGATAAATCAAGTGTAGTGTCTACTTGTTTGATTCTATCCTTTTAATTCTGTGCAAATAGTATTTATTGCATCTCTATCGAGTGCCACACAGTGTACTATGTACTGGGATTACAAAGATGAAAAAGAAACAGTTTCCTTCTCTACAAAAATTTCTATTTAGTGTTTCTTTACTTATAGATTTATATCTGCAGGTCAGAGAAATTAAATGCAAATTTTTCTTTTCTCCAAAGTCAATTTTGTTCTGTAAAATCTGAAGCATTCCCTGAGAAAGAGAGGCTTGAAAAAATTCATATGGTGCGTTTTCCTAACCATTGGTTCTCAACCCTGAATACACACTAGAATTAACTAGAGTGCTTTCAAAGATACAGATGCCCAGGTCACACACCAATGGGGTTAAATCACACTGGCTAAGGGTGGGCTCGTTAGCACAGCATTGTTTCAAATGCTGCACAGGTCATTACAATGCATCGCCAGGATGGAAACACTGAAAAGAACACAAAACAATGTCTGACACAGCAGGCACTCTATACATGTTAGCCTTTACTCCTGCCATTGTTATGCAATTTGAGATCAACTGTGAGACAACGTATGAAAAGAAGCAGCATGGTCAAGACTTCCACTGAAATAGAGAAGTAAAAAGAAAAGATTATTGTTAAGAAGGCTTTGTCCAGGAAGGCTTTAATCAGGAACAACATCTTAATCCACACCTTGATTTGGAAGGTATCTAGAACTGCAAAGGATGAGAAAGAAGGCATTCCAACAAGGAAAGGTGGCAAGAACAAAAGGCGGGGGGGAGGGGGTTTGAGGAGGAGCACATGGGGCAGGTTAAGAAGACATGCCCCACTCCTGGCACTAGGCCCAAAGACTGAACTCTAAGGAATGTAGTTGGAGAACCGAAATGTTGCTGATGGAATGAAGGTGTTGGGAGAACAGAGTATTTCTATTTAATTTGACCATCAGATGGGGATAAAGAAGGTTTCCCTGAGTAGCTTGGCGATATGACAAAGTTCTCTTTTGGGAAAATTCACCTGGCAGTACTGGGTGCAATGTGGTGGAGCACCATAAGGCTACGTGGAAGGGTCCCACTGCAGGAATAAGAATAGTGATGGCACCCCTTTGTTTGGACACCGCACCAGCATCTTTTCCGGCCTCACTGCAGCAGGTGAGCAGATCTTGCTTCCTCTCAAGCTGTGGGGGTCCGGTTCATTGCAATCATCAAATATGTTCACTACCTCTGCTACCTCTCCCTTTAAGGCGTGTCCACAGCAGTGCTGACAAATCTGAGGAAAACCATTGCTCTTTTTATTATAAAGTCAACATCCCAGGAGAGAATAGCATAACAGAATAGAATGGGTAGCTCTCCAATTCTAGAAGCCCTAATGGAGACTCCTTGAGCCCCAAGCTATATCACCCTGTGTGACTAATCCTTGCACTGATCTACTCCAGCAGGAGACAACCCTGGCCAGAGTTTTATCTGATTGTTACCCTGATTTCACCCTGTAGCAGATTTTAAATGGCTATAAATTATTTGATACTCCTTCCCCTGAGAGGTAAGATCTCGATTTCCCCTTGCCTTTTATTTGGGATGACCCTGCTGCCTTGTTTCACAGAAGGCTATGGAAGAAATGTCATTCTAGAACTTTAATACCTAGGCCACAAGGATTCTTGCAGCCACTCTTGGGGTTTTTAGAGTGTTTGCTCTTAAAACACTCCCTTTCATAACCCAAGCGTTATGCTATTAGAAGTTCAAGACACTTGGAAAGTCCAAGTGTGGACTGCTGGAACAGCTTCAGCCATGTGTGAAGCTGTTTTGGACATCCAGCCCAGCTGGGTCTTTAGAAGACCACAGCTCTGGCTGCCATCTAGCTGTAATGAGATTCTAAGAGAGAACTACCCAGCAGAGCCCAGTCAACCCTCGGGACTGTGAGAGAAAATAATGAATTGTTCCTTTAAGCTTCTAAGCTTTGAGATGGCTTTTTACACAGTAATTCCCCTTTTTTTTCCCCAACATTTTGCCTGTGGACAAATGGTAGGAAGGAGTCTTTCAGATCTTTCCCTGTATGTTGTCAGGGGGCTTTTGTAGTATGTGTTTGAAAGTCAGATGCTGACTGTAATCTCTGTTCTTATTTTGAAATGAGGAAACAGAGGCTCAAGGAGCTTCTGTGAATTATGATTATATAAGCAATAATATAAAGACCTTAGACATGAATCTAGGCTTTAAAATTATGGAAATGCTGCTAAAATCAGCTCATAACACTGTATTGTTAAATTTACTCAACTTGCCATTTTTGCTTTGGAGGAACTGTTGGCAAATTTTACTTTAAAAAATACTTTAGGCTTGGGGCGCCTGGGTGGTTCAGTGGGTAGGGCCGCTGCCTTCGGCTCAGGTCATGATCTCGGGATCCTGGGATCGAGTCCCGCATTGGGCTCTCTGCTCTCTGCTCGGCAGGGAGCCTGCTTCCTCCTCTCTCTCTCTCTGCCTACTTGTGATCTCTGTCAAATAAATAAATAAAATCTTTAAAAAAAAAAAAATACTTTAGGCTTTGCAGCCAGAGGTCTCTGTTGCAACTATTCAATGTGTGATGCAAAAGCACCTACAGAAAGTACATAAAGAAATAGGACTGACTATTTTCCTGCTTTAAAAAGTACTGTTTTGGGGCGCCTGGGTGACTCAGTGGGTTAAAGCCTCTGCCTTCGGCTCAGGTCATGATCCCAGGGTCCTGGGATCGAGCCCCGCATCAGGCTTTCTGCTCAGCAGGGATCCTGCTTCCTCCTCTCTATCGGCCTGCCTTTCTGCCTACTTGTGATCTCTGTCTGTCAAATAAATAAATAAATAAATAAATAATCTTTTAAAAAATAAATAAAAAATAAAAAGTACTGTCTTTTGGTTTCAGATCCAATGTAACTATAGAATTGGTTCAATACATCTAAACTCAATCCAGCTCTAGAATAGTCTCTTTAAGAAATATGGCACCAATCATGGTTTTTATTCTTTTAATGTACAAAAACCTCTTCAAAGAATAACCTAACACCTTCACATATTTTAATTTTTTTTTTCAGAGTAGAGAGAGTACACCTGGGCATGTGAGAGTGGGGTGGGACAAACAGAGGGAAAAAGACAGAATCCTAAGCAGGCTCCATCTCATGTTCCTGGGACCGTGACCTGAACCAAAATCAAGAGTGAGACACTTAACCAACTGAGTCAACCAGGCTCCTCCACATATTTTAATTTTAAAAGTTGTCAGAAATTTAACATTCTAAAGAACAAGAGATTTTGAGTCTTACCAAAAGGACTGGTAAAAATGTATCATATATCGCATATTTTATTTCTGACAGCCACTTTGAGTTAATAAAATTAAGGTTGTTATGGCAAGGTGACTAAATGTGAAAGAAGAGTGAAAAACCCAATTCATCATTGGAATATTGATAATCAAGAAGTCAATTAAGTATTCAGTAATATAGAAAAAGATGTGAAGTTTTTTTTCTTTCCTTTCCCCAGATGCTTTTGTTCTGAAACAAAAGTCTAAAAGCTTCAGAGGCTTTTTGATCTTTGACTTCAGAGAGAATTTTAGTGCCTTCAGTTTACTGTTCACATAGCTCACAAAAATGTGCCCCTGAAATATTCCCAACTAATAGCTGGTTGACAAAATGAATAATGCTATTAAAAATAGGATCAGTTATGGTGACTTTATATAAAGTGATGAATCACTCAGCATTGCCAAATCAAGTACTGACTGGAGGCTAAAAAGAATAAAAGGGAGAGATTTCATTAAAAGTGGAAACATTACTGAAAGTAAAATAAAATGTTTTGGAATAAAATATACAAGGGTCTGGTAAGCATATTATACATTAAGGCAAAAATCCAATTTCTTACTAAGAGAGTGTAAAATAGAAAAGCATGATCTAATGAAGTCTTAAATAAGGATTCTAACAAGCATTCCTAGATAAAAATCATACTGTTTCTTTTTCCAATTTGCCTTTTTATTCCTGACAGACTCCAGGTATATTCAAATGAAAACTTATGCTTCTTAACTGGTTTAAAAACTGTGTACTTTCACTATTAAAAAAAAAAAAAAACTGTAATTAGGAAAAATAATTTAAAACCTCTGTTAATCCAAGACTAAGCAGAAAAATACTGTATTAAGAGCTACAAATCAAGTTCCCTGAAAGATATAATAAGGGGCATCCAGTGGCTCAGTCGGTTAAGTGTCTGCCTTTGGCTCAGGTCATGATCCCAGGGTCGTGGGGTAGAAATCTGCTTTGGGCTCCCTGCTCAGTGGGGAGCTTGCTTCTCCCTCTCCTTCTCCCCCTGTCTGTGCCTGTGCTCTCTCTCTTTCTACCTAATAAATAAAATCTTTAAGAAAAGGAAAGATATGATAAGACAGTATTTTAAAGTTATAAACCATAACAACAACAGAAACAGGGTGGTGAAAACAGGCTGAGTGAGGTGTAAATGAAATACTTACCAGCCCCCACAAACCTAAAGACACGTTTGTTTAAATATGTTAAAGATAAGAACATTTCACTTCTGTAAAAACTTGCATAGTAAAACATCTAGAAGTATTTTATGAATACATCTATTACTTGTGTTGCTTCCCTTACTTTCATGCTGCTCTCATTTCTATTATTCAGCAGCAAACCTAAGCATAAAGTGATTTCTTAAAGCAAAGGAGACGTTTTTCTGGTGGGCACAAGAACAGAAGGAAGGAGGCACACTCAAAAAGTGATACAATGGAATTTAATTCACAGCTTCAGTTCCAATATCTGAAGCCCATTTATGGCAAATAAATGTATATAAAATCACTGTAGACAACCAATATCTGAAGCCCATTTATGGCAAATAAATGTGTATAAAATCACTGTCGACAATCCTTTTAAATCACCCACAACATATGGCATCCTTTGGCTTCCTGCACATAACTCTGAACTCTCTGAATCCTATGTTTACTTATGCATAAATGTGTACACAATTTTCTGGGCATTCGTGCCTCTTAAAATAACCCTCAGATCTCTTAAGTCAATAGGAGTTTAGGGGAAAGTTCTAAAATGTTCCTACTTGCCTGCTCATTTACTCCTGTTTTATTATTAAACCTCAATAGCTTCAATACCTGTTAACAGATTGAGATTCCTTGTTGTTAAAGTGGAGTAGAGAAGGTAGAGAAGCATATGTTAGGGGTTGGGATTGGGATAGGTACTACAGTCAGAGGCAAATTAAATGCACATAAATTGCTACGCCACTGTAGCTCCAACTCAGGAATTATTCTGTAAAGAGGGTGGCTTACTGAATCACTACTAGAAGGGAAGGGACTGTCTATAGTCTGTTGGTTCTCTTCACAGCAAAAATCTCTCCATGAATCTGAAGCAGTTCATTAACTTGGGGAACATAGAACAGTTTGTTCAGAGCTGATTCTCACGAACTGCATTAAGTTATTAATATGTTAATATAAATCCAAAGACACGTTAAGAAGATACAAAAAATATGTACATGTAGTAAGAACAGGCAAAGTAAGAATATCTGCAAATTCCATCAAAGGATGGTTGGGGTGATGGTCTGAGCAAGGAACCACTGGAATGGGGTCCATCCTTACCCTTCTCTGCATTCTCCATTCTCCACCCTGGTACAGGGTCAGCATCACCAACATTTAAGATGCTGTGATTTTAATTTGCCAGAACAAATCTATAAAGCACAGTGGTAGCAAAAATAAGTGAAAAACTCTGGCTTAATAAATTAGATCACAAGGTCTTTAAGCAGGCATAGACAAAACTAAGTGCAATTAATTTAAGACAGCATTATGGATTAACAGGTAAATAGTAACAAGAATTGGGAGGTGGACAAGAAAACTAGAGTGCACATTCAGTATTAATGGTAAGAAGGAATCCTAACAAGGGGTCAGTAAAATGCCATGGATCTGGTACCTTTCCTATAGTATATAGTAAAACTTCCTTGACAAAATTTAAAAAAGAAAGAAAGAAAAGACTCACCTATCTAGAAGAAACAATTGCTTTCTAATCCTTTTAAGAAGTACATTTAATAATAAATAACATTCAGGAAATTATCTTTATGTCAATTTTTTAATGTTTAAAATAACAAATGTCATTAAAAAGCAAGGCCTATCTCCACTTATTTTTTTTTTTCCTCAAAGATTCCATTTATTTATCTGACAGAGAGAGAGATCACAAGTAGGCAGAGAGGCAGGCAGAGAGAGATGGGGATGCAGGCTCCCCGCTGAACAGAAAGCCCGACGCAGGGCTCCATCCCAGGACCCCAAGATCATGACCAGAGCCAAAGGCAGAAGCTTAACCGACTGCGCCACCCAGGTGCCCCTCCACTTATTTTTTAATAAATCTGGTAACATAACCAAGATAAATTTAAATTTTTCAGCTTTTGACATTTCAAAGTTCTCTTTTATATAAAAAAATGAATATTTTAATCTAGCACAATAGTCACCAAATAATGACATACATGAACTTTTGAGGAAGGCTGTCTGATGATTCTAATTTACTTGCAAAACCTCCTGGTTTCCCCTAATAAACTGTAACAGATCCAAAGATTCAACCCTGGAGGTAAACTATTTACTACCTTCTATTGCACTAAATGTGCCGGTCTAGAGCCTTGAGGAATGCCCTTTGATTTTTAAGGTTTTTAAACTACTCTATATAAACCACTTGATGACATATAGCTACAGAGTATCTTTTTCCTACTCGGAATACTCAGATCACTTTTCCGGAATGAAGCACTGAGAGCCATCATCTCATTTATTACCTGTAAATCCCTGTCACTGTCTAACTGTCTCCACCTTGCAGATCCTCAGCAAGATGAACAGGGAAGGCCAATTTCTTTCCTTCTGGGCTCAGACATAAAATCACAATTGATTTATTATTGCAAAACATGTAATTGGTTATCACTAGTTTCTGATATTCAATGAAAGACTAAAATAAGGAATACGAAGATACAGGGTAATTTTTTTCTTTTTCACAAGTCCACAGAAGTTTTCACTGTTACTTCTGACAAAAACAAAATTGGTAAGTGAAGTAAATCACTGTAGGAAAAAAACTGGCCTACCAGGAAGATTAAAGTAGCTAACAGTTATGAAAATACTTGGTAAGCCACAAAGCAGTATGAACGTGGAATATAAGCTCCACAAGGGCAGACACAGTCATCTGTTTTGTGCACTGACTGTCCCAGTGGCCTAGGACTGAGCCTGACACATGGGAGATAGTTGATAAGCATTTGCTGCATGAATGAAATATGTGGTATAATTAAAAATGGGTAACAAAGATAATGAAGCAGAAATTGCATGCAGGGGCAGAAGTCCTTTAGTTAAATGGTTCTGTAGCTCACCAACACACCAATTAATAGAACTCTGGGCTTTTTTCATTCGACATTTGGGTTGGTACGCCCAACGAGTTAAGGTTGAAAAAAAAAAAAAAAAGCGAGTAGTCAATATGCTGAAATGATTAAAGATAACATTTTTTGGTCCACTCCAAAGTAAGTGTCTGAAGGATCAGAAGCAGTCATTTGCTGACATTTCAGAAAGAAATATAAAGAAATCCTGTTATCTTTCCAAAAATGGTAGTTCTCTCTCCTCTATATTCTCTACAGAACATCAATCATTATGTCATCAGTCAGCTAATTTTCAGGTGATAGTAACCTTGTCAGTACTCATTATAACTTCATAATTCTACAGTAGAAAAGAATTCCCACAACATTCAGTAGGACAAAAATCTGTCACTTAAATAAAACTAGGGCAATGTTCAGAAAACTACATTCTGTGTCAAATTACAAAGATAAATGAATGTAAATGCTGGTTTTAAGCAGCATATTTGTAGGAACAAATAGAGAGTGCTTTAATTTTCTTAAGATACTTCTCTAGATTCAAAACTTAAATGCACTCCTATATTTTTTTAAATAAACAGTTATTTGTTCAATTAAACCCAGGAGAATATCATACCTTCAATGAGAACTAAATAAAATATTGGGAAAATATATGCTTAAACTATATTAGAACACCTAAAAGGGAAATATAAATTCTTGTTCTCTTATTCTAAAAAGCATTTTTGCATTTTGACACTTTAATAAGTGTACAAGAATGATTATATCCTTGAAAATTTTTAAAAATGTAGTTAGGAGTACCTTTACCCAATAATTGCAATATTTCTAATGAAACAGATACACAAAATTCTTTTCCGGTTATTGAAATATCTGTGCTTGATTTGCATTTGGTTTATTTAAATTTAATCTGTAAAATGCACAAAGGTGAAAATTAAGTAAATTTCAGTGGTTGAGTAGCCAATCATGATCAGGACCAATTTAAAAATCTTTAAAAATAACTTCAATGAACTCAATGCCAAACCACTAAAAGTTATGCAAATCACCAATCTTTTTGAAAATGTTATTTTTCATGACCCAACATTATTTACTAACTCTTACTTAGGTGAGCCGGCTATATACGTTTCTAATTTTCCAAATACTTCAGAAATAACAGAGTGGCCCAAATTTCCAAGGAACAAAAACCCTGCCTTTAACTGTATATTGTTCATTTCCCAAGATGAAAAAACTCTTCCTAGAGTTTAGGTTTTGCACTATATGAATAAGACCGATGCTCATATAATTATATTTGTTCCATTCTGTTAGTAACCATTTCAAACTGAAAGACCAGAACAGGTTCTAAACATGTTAAATTCTATAAAGCCATTAGCAATAAATTTGATCCGGCAGTTTGCTGGGACAATGGAATCTGCTGAAAAAGCGTCTATTAGTCATTCTGGACAAACCCATCGGGATTAAAAGAATGAGTTAAGATCGTCTAAGGACGCAGCGGAAAAAAAAATTAATCCAATTGGATCTCAGCTTCTGAGTTTCTAAGAGATTTTCCTTTTCTCACTGCCCATTTCGGCTGCCACTCCATTCCCTTTAGCTAATATCTGACTAAGTTCGCATCCTCTTCCCAATCATAACACTTGGATTTTATCCGAAAATGAAAACAAACCAAAACTGCCTTTCTCTGGGTAAGAAAATTCCTATTTATTGGTGAATCTCCTATTCCAGGTACCAATTCAGTTGTTTCGGCTCACCACAAAGAAAAAGTCGGCCTTGCGATTTCCTTGCGCCTTAGTAATCCAAAATATTAAGAATGGGGAAAGTCAAAAGTTTGCGCAATTCTGCTTCCAAAGATCTTTGCGAGCGTTCCTGGACATCGCCAACAGTTTGAGAAGAAAAAGCCCCCAAAGCGGACCTCGAGAACTTCTCCTTGCCAAAAACTTCCCGGGGAGCTACTGTCGCGCGGCCTCCAGGACAGCAGACCGCGGGCAGAAAAGCTCAACTTGGAAAACCCCGTGAAATTGGTCCAGCGAGCCCAGAGATCTTGGGGACTGGGACTGCTCTTTCCCGCTAACCCAATGAGGTGCATTCAGGGTTTCTCCGGAAAGGCCTGAAAATCAAGGTAGCCCTACCACTTGTTGAAAGGAGACCGAGAGGAAAGGGGTGGCATGGGATGGGGGAGGGGAGGTGTCGCAGTCAGTGGAGGTAACCTTCTTCACCCCCGAAGTAGCATCTCCGCTAAAGCTCGAGAAGCTCTAGAAGGTCCCAGGCCAGAGCGGATGCCTGCGCGCTGGGGCCGGGACTCCCTTGACGCAGGGCGCACCGCGGAGCGCCCGAATCCCGGTCCAGCCGTGCAGGAGGCGCCAGGCGCGGCTGGGGAGGGAAGAGCTAGCTCACCTGGGGCTGAAGGCTGGAAGGTACATTCTCGGTCCGCCGGGGCCCGGCCTGGCAGCCTGGGGCCGTCCGCCGAGGGGCTGAGCACTTGAAAAGCCCAACGCGTGCCGTACGGCGCGCCGGGGGCGCTGACTTGTTCCGCCGCAGGGCACAGCTTGAGGGGAACGGGGGTGGCCGGCAGGGGCCGGACCTGCGCGCGGGCGGCTGTGGCGGCGGCGGCGGCGACTAGAGCCGACGCGGGGCCGTGGTGCGCGGGTGGTTGCAGCCCGTGCGTCGGGGCGCCCCCAGCCCGCAGCAAGTTCTCGATCAGGAAACTCTTGCCCAGGTTGCCAAAGCCCGGCGCTGTGGGGAAGTTAAGGAGCGCGGAGGACGCTACCACGTCCCAGTACGCGCCGGCGTGGGCCGCCACGGCGCTGGGGAGCATAGTGCGGCCGCGGGCGCGCCCGCTTCTCGCTCCGCGCCCCGCACGGGGCCCGCGCCGCCGCCTCCGGTCGCAGCCTTCCGCAGAACTGGAGCGCGCTGAGCCCGGGAAGAAGGAGAGGGCACCGAGGACGCCGGCAGGCTCGGAACGATATTATTTATTTGGGTTGGGCGGTTTTTTTTTTTTTTTTTTTTCAAGGATGGGAGGAGTGATTGTGGGAGGGGGAGCTGTGCGTGTCTCTGGCCCGCGGCGTAGGCTCTGGGGGCGCCGGAGGAGTCCCTCCCGCTCCCTATGCAGATCCGGACTTTTTTTTTCTCTAGAAGGCTGGAAGGTGTGTCTAGCCCATCCATTCATGTCACCCGGCCCACAAAGTGACAGACGCGGCCAACAATAAGGGCGGCCCAGAGAGTCTGAGCTTTGGCAAAGGGAGGGGACGCAGAGCGGGAGAGGTGGGCGTGGAGGCGACGTGAACCGGGCGCGCTCGCCCGGTCCCCACGGCCGGGCCTTGGCTCTAGAGCCCACGCAGCTCCCGGGGCGCGAGAGCGCGCGGCCGCGGACAAGTGCCCCGAGGGCGGGCGACACTCCCTTCTAGAGAGCGCTCGGTGTACCACCTGTTGGTCGACTCCCGGCTCTCCAATGTTGATGCCACTTCTTCAGGAATGAAGGGGAGTCCAAGGGAAACGAATAGTTGTCACTAGTGTCTTGAAGGGCTGTAGTCATCAGAGAAAGTCGCAAGTGTTACTGAGACATCGGGGTCTTACAGATGAGAAGGTTTAAAAAGTGGGATGCATATGAGATGCGCCCTCCGCGCCCCGCCCCGCCCCCTTTAAGGCAAAGGAAATGAGTTTTTCTTGAAGACCTTTAAAGAATTTCGTAGTTTCTAGTAACTTTTTAATAAGATTTGACTTAGGAATCACTCCAGAAGAAATGTTCTAATAAATTTTGACCTAGAGAAAGAGATCTTAGTTGGAGTTGGCTAAATGGTTGGATCCAAAACCCAGGAAGGAAAGCACCACCAAGTTTTCCTAACACACAGACCAGGATGAGAATTACTCAGGATTACAGCTGCTCTCCCCTCCCTCCCCCGTAGAAATCTGGGCAGTTTCCAATTTATTAACAGCCTGCTGGAGACTGGACAGGCAAAAGTCTGTGTGTAGTTAAAAGTTCCTTTAACCACAAGGCAATTTAAATCTCCTCATTTTAGAAACTGTAGCAATGGAATTTTAAAACTGTGACTTCTCTGTCAATTAACAATTCCCATTGCTACTCTCCTGTGCAGATTTAGATGAATTTACTTAAAATAAAAATTTTTAAGAATGTCTGAAAGGCTTGGGGTTGCACATATGGTTTTCCTTTTTATCCTAATAGTTTTTAGTTTACTTAAAAGCTGGCCAGGGCTGCCAGGCTAGTGAGATAAATTTCCTTTAAAAATTCACCTCGTTGATTTGTGTTTCATTTACACTAGGTATGTCAAAAGCTTTCTAGAAATCCACTCACTCTGCTGCTGCTAAATGGAAGGGACGTTATTTGAGAGGGTGGTGTATGTTACTAACATTCATTCACTTACAGTTTTAGTCAACAAATCTTTACTGAGAATTTCATATTTATTAAGCATTTGTGGTAGTCCTGAGAATGTGTAGAAGGTGAAAAGAAAGGTCTGGCCCTAGCTTTGTAGAAGTTCAAAGCTTAGTGAGGGAGAAAAACAAGTAATGTCTGAGAAAGGGACTGTAATTTGGAAGGAAAAGTGTGAGAAAAACTCCAGAGTAAGATTCCCCTAAACTGAATCTTAAAAAGTGAACAGTTGTCAGGGATGGGATGTAAAGTTGTAACCTTTGAGGTTAGCAAGGAAAAGAGAGATTATATCATACCTGCCAGTCCTATATCATAGCCACCACTTATGCAGTGTTTACATTTACAAGTATACACTAAAAAATTTGTACATATTAACTTGTTTAACTTCATAATAATATTAATAATAATATTATAAGGTTGTGCTGTTGGCCCAATGTTACTGATGGGGCACAGAAAACTTAAGTTACTTTTCTAAAACCACACAACTCCCAGAGTGATGAGGCTAAGATATGATCTAAGCTGGGTGATTCCAAAGCCTTAGAAACTTTAAGTTCACCTGTCAGTCTCTTCACAAATCTGCTTGCCATGCAAAATTATGTCATCTGGCCAAGCAAGGGAGGCTAAGACACAAGTTATTTGTTGTTCTGTAGTGGAAGGTGGCAATGAAAACTTGAGTCAAGAATAACTGTTAAGTCAGCCAACTTGTCACAGCCAGATAAGAGGCAACTGGAGAAATCCAGACACAAAGTGATGTGGAATTTAACAAAATTAATGGCAAGGAAATGGAATGGAGGGTATAAATATTACAGTGGATTGAATCTATAGGACTGGAAGACGCAGTTCTCAACTGGGGGTGAGTCCCTCCCTACTCAAGAGACATTTGACAGTGTCTGGAGATACTGTTGGTTGCCCCAATTCGACAAGAGGATAGGGCAGTTAGCCACCATCCACCTAGAAGCCAAGGATGTTGCTCAACATCCTACCATGAAATGGACAGCTCCCCCAACAAAGAATTATCTAGCCTAAAATGTCAATAGTGTGGTGGTTGAGAAACCTCTGTTATAGAAGATGAGTAAGAGAATGTAGGATCACTTTAGGTTTTCTGGTCTGATAAGTGGGTAGATGCCTACTTAATCAGGGTGGGGACTTAGAAGATGAGGAGCAGGTTTCACATGGAAGAATGACAAGAAAGATGGAGATGGATGTTCTGGTTGTTTGCAAAAACTTCCAGGGAGAATGGTGGATTGAGAAGAGAAATGAGCCAAGAAACAATTGCTGGGAAATACCAATATTAGGGGGAGGGAGAGAAGAAAGAGGAGCCTTGAAGAAGACTGAAAACAAGCAGTCAAGATTTGAAGATGAAACCAGAAGAGAGAATGGAGCCATGGAAGTCAAAGGCAAGGAAGTTTCAAAAAGGAGGAATGGAGGACTTTGGTAAAGAACTGCTCTATGCTCAGCAGTTTATTTTCCAAATGGCCAAGCAGCTACAGTGCATTTCCCATCCTGTCCTGCAGGCTATGTGTGGCCGGTGCAATAAGAGGAGAAGTGATCTGTTTCCCCTCCAGTTCTGTCCTGTAACAATCCACACAGTCCTTTGCTAGTCAGCTGCCAGATCCAGAGGTCCAGAGAATGAAGAAGTCCTCAGGGCATGGCAGAACCACAAGATGAAAGCAGCCTGTGTTCCCAAATCACCACATGGAAGGCACACAAAAATAAATATCTGCATAAGTAGATCATGACATAAACAAAAACAAATATTTACTGGGTAAGGCCATTAAGATTGAGGAGTTGGTTTCCAACAGAATATTCTCACCTTAATATGCTGACTCAGCAAATGCCTCAGATTTTTAAAAAATTTAATTTGATCCTTAGTGACTTGGGCAAGAACCTTTTTGTCAGGAAGGGGAGGTAGTAGATACCAGTTCATGTATGATTGAAAATGTATGGAAGGTAAAAGAATAGGGAATTAGAAGTTGAAGAAGGTAAGGGGAGTTACAGGGCCAAAAAAGCAAGCAAGCTAGCTATTTATACGTTGAGAGAAAAGGGGCTGGAGGTAAAAGTGTGTTTGATAGAGCAAAGAGCCGTGATCAACCCAGCACAGGTGGTGCGAGCTCTTTCCCTTTTGGTAAGGGAGTGTTCTGGGTCCAAGGCCTGTTCTCATGCAGCCAAGTGAGCATGAAAGACCACATGCAGGAGACTTTCCCAACAGTTATCTTTATCTTCAGTTAATATGAGAGGGTGTTTTAGATAGCACAATAGACATTTTAAGTTATTTTTCACCTGATAAGTAAGTGGTATTTAAGATGCGAAGGAAAGCATTCTCACCTTTACTTGAAAGCCTTTACCCTCCAGAATGGAGCCCCAGGCTTAATTCTTACCCAGTCCTGTGTTCAGTCACTGCCTTAAGGAACGGGTTGCCTCAATCCACCTATAATCTTACCAGCATCCTGGGACCAGAAAACTGTCACATTTCCTCAAGTGGTTCTTTCTGACAGGGTGTGACCTTGAAAGGCCTGAGAGATGGCCATCACTGAGCTTACAAACATATTCTAGGACTGTTTCTATATATGTTCGCACATAAATGTTTGAATGTGTCGTGGAATTCAATCTGACATTTGCCCTCACACCTGGACATGGGCTTACGGAGATGGCTCTAAATCTCTGAGTTTGCTTAATTAGCTATTTGAAGCTTCTTGTATTTGTGAAAAAGAACCTAATCATTGAGAAAGCCCAATAAGCTCAGGCCATTTTCATCTGTTAAAGAACCGCATTGGTCTATGCTGAGATCTGTTCCAAAAAAAGGAACATCACTGCAAAATCAAATACCTTCAGGGTCAGATGGTTGACACCTATGGGTTAACCACATATAAAATAATAGAGAGTGAGTTAGTTATTAAAGAGCTGGGTGTAGGGGGTAGGGTGGTCAGAGACTGCCAAGGAAAGCATATGCTTAGGCCTATTTGTCACTAGTCTGGAAAAGTAGGCTTAGCCCAGATTGTGCCTTGTATACAATACTCAGGATTGTTTTTTTTAAGGTTTTATTTATTTGACAGATCACAAGCAGGCAGAGAGGCAAGCAGAGAGAGAGGAGGAAGCAGGCTCCCTGCTGAGCACAGAGCCCAATGTGGGGCTCGATCCCAGGACCCTGAGACCAAGACCTGAGCTGAAGGCAGAGGCTTTAACCCACTGAGCCACCCAGGCAGCCCAGTACTCAGGATTTTGTACTTTGTCCTTAAAGCAATGAGATGTGCACCAGAATAAAAGGAATTGTTACTAAAGATGGTGATGGGTGTTAACTTAGACTTACTGTGGTAATCATTGTGCTATACATATAAAATCATTATGTTGTGCATCTAAAACTCCAGTATTATATGTCAGTTATATCTCAATTTTAAAAAAACAATGAGATGTTATTTCATATCTGTATTTTAAAGGATCATTCCTATGGTATGGAGACTGTGTTAGGATTTAGGATCTGGAGACTGTGCTGACTGGAGACTAGTCAGGTAATTCAGAGAAGAAATCCTGGGACTTTGTACTGGGTTTGTGGCAGTAACCATGGGGAGAAGTAGGAGAATAGGAGATCTATCTAGAAAATATCTGTGAATTTAGAGTCTGAGGAAGTCTTTTCTCTCCTAAGAACCAGTGTGCTTGGTTTTATCCGGACTGTGGGAACTATATAACCCATTGTGTTTCCTAATATGTTTTGAATGTCAAGAAGTTGAACTCACTTTAGAGGTTTTTTTTTTTTTAAAGATTTTATTTATTTATTTGACACAGAGAGAGAGAGATCACAAGTAGGCAGAGAGGTAGGTGGGGAGAGAGAGGGAAGCAGGCTCCTCGATGAGCAGAGAGCCCGATGTGGGGCTCAATCCCAGGACCCTGCGACCATGACCTGAGCCAAAGACAGAGCCTTAACCCACTGAGCCACCCAGGTGCCCCTCATTTTAGAGTTTAATTGAAGTAATTCTCTTAATCTGAAGTTCTCTCATTTCCAGCCTCAGTTCACTTTAGATCTTTTATGTTAATTTGCTGACTCTGTTATTATGTATCCCTTTAGTGCCCCTCCTCCAACCCAGTAAGTACTAAGCAAATACAACAAACAAGTAAATCTTTTTTTTTTTTAATTTTACACACACATACTTATAGTAATTCCACTAAGAATTAGAATTCTGTAGTGGAATCTAAACAAGCTTCCCTAATTCCTCCGATATCAGCTGAAATCTCTCTTTGGCCAGGAGAGTCTCTGTGCTTGGCGAGGAGAGAAGTTTCTCATAGCCCAGGTAACATGCACTCTGTATTGTTGACCTCACTGGCAGCCTCTAAGCACCCACTCCAACAATCAGATATCTTTGAAAAGAAGATGTGGTTATGAGGAATTAGTTCTATTCTCAACTGAAAGAAAATTCAAGAGTCTCATTGTAGCCTTTTTAGTAACCACTGGAAATCTGGCTGGTGCAGGGTTACTTAGGGAGAAACAAATATTTCCCAGAACTGCTAACTGTAGATTCTCTCCACGAACACCCCCCACATCTCAGAACTTTGGGCAGATTACATCCTAATCCTTAAATTAGAAAAAAATATATATATTTTTTAAAGTACAGGAACATGTGAAGAGGCACATCCAGCCACTTCAACAGTTGTTACTCAGTTAAACTCCGTACAGTAACATACTTTCTTAAATAGTCTCCCATTCCCTCCATCCCACTCCATCCGCAAATACTCTTGGGTCTTCAAAATAAATTCTAAAACTCTGGCTCACCTCTAAAAGACATTTATAAATATGTTTTCAGTTTTGATCTGGCAGGACTGATGCTCATATTGTCCTCCTTTTCCTGCACATGTCTTTTCTGGCTGGCTCTCTTGGCTTTTGGTGTATTATTTTGCCATGCCTCGGGCATTGTTCATCTCCGTGCCCTGCATTCTACCTCCAAACCCTATTTTGCGGACTTTCTTCTCTAACTGGGAGACTTCCCAGTTTCTTTCCAGGCTATTCAGTTTCTTTGGCATTCCTCGCTCATTGATCATTTCTAACCACTTTTCCACTTGTCCTGCTTGGCCCAAAGTGGAATGTGAGGCTACTGAATGATTTTGAGGAAATTACTCTGGATGCTGCTGAGCAGCAGGTCTTTTCAACTGTTTCTCATTGTCTCAGTGTCCTCACAGCCACAGGTGCCTCTCATTCATATTGAAATCCTACAGTTTTGGGGTTTGCCCTGAATTACCACTGCTGTGGCTAGAAGGGAGGCTGCACATCGCGTTGTGAGTTTTGTCCTGTTCCCCAGGGTTTATACCAGAATCGTCCCTTCAGATGAACATTAAGTTTTTTGCATTTACTGCCCCAAGTATGAAGTACACATAGAGAAGTTAATTCCTGGTGAAACTGCTTCAGGGCTGTGAACTCAGGCTCTCTGAACCAAATTGAGGTGTGTCAATCTCCTTGCTTTGAAGTGTCATTTCTCCGGCAAGAATTTGTCTCATATAAAATGTAATAAGCATTTTAGGCAAATAAAAATTAAGCCCTAGAATATTTGTTTCTTTCCTAGTCCCCCAGTTCTTTACTGAGTTTCAGGGCTTTGATTTATTTGGAAACTAGAGTAACACTACAAAGCTCCTGAAGTAAATATTGCTTGACAGTCAACCACTTAAATTGTGTGGTGTAATTCTCAAGTGACCCTCCTTATATCACTCAAACATCCGCTCTGTTTGTTTCAGGGTCATGCATACATTTCACATTCCCCATCATTCCATCTACACATCTCCCCCAGCCCTAATGTAACACCTCTGGTCCAGCTATCCTTTCTTCTTTTAGCCTAAGCTTCGGTCGGTTCATAACCCTAGGAGCTTCCTGAGTGAAATCTGAAACTGTCCCCTAGGACTCAGAGGGCAAGGAGGGACCAGAGAAAGAGGCAGTTCACTCCAGATTGGACGTGGTAGGTTGGCTATGCAAGGGAACTTACATATGAGACTTCTCTTGGGTGGCCACAAGACCAGGACATCTCTACACCCACCAACTAATCTTAAAAGTTTATATAGAGGACTTAACTCAGTTCTATCATGTTATACCATCCAGATGGTCTCAACAACACATAGCTCTCTGAAGGCTATGTCCTTGAAAACATCTCCCACTGTGGGAACAGTGGGGAGAATGTACATGCCAAGCACAGGGAAGGGGGTGAGGAAACTCTGATTGTCCGTGTCCAGTGTCAAGTTCCTGGGTGAACTGGCTGTCATGACCTCTCAATTATCTCCCCCCCCCCCAAAACTCCACCAACTCATGACTGACTCTTAATAGTCTTATATACCCTCCTCTTCCATGATGTGGCCTGAATAGTCAGCAGGTTTCACCCACACGGAGATAACTTTTTTGGTGGCTATCTTGTTGCACTGGAGGCAGATATCACAACATCAACAGAGGCACATATGAGAGAAAACACAGATTGTAATAAAGATTCTAAAATCTAGTAATAGTTTTTTTTTCCCCACACCAAGATTCCCATGATCCAAACCATTGATTGCTAAATCCCCTAGGTTATGGGTTGGATCACTCAGGTATTTCACTTGTGTCCTCATATGATTTAATAAAGATAAAACATCAGCAGACTTATCAGATATGAACAGACAATACTCTGTTTGGACAGTGGCACACGTACCTAATTGCAAGGTATTAATATGTCCAAGGCCATTCTATTTTGGAAGACATCTTTTGTCATTAAAGACATTGCAGTGTTCAGTTAAGGACAGGTTTTGTTGGCTATCATTTAAGATTTGCTTGGAGAATTTGCTAAGGGCTTCTGTAGGTGCTATAATGTCCTCCAGGCCAACGGAGGAAACAAAGATGGTGCCTAAATGATTGTGTATTGGTGGGAAACAGGAGTTCATGGTTTGGTGGACTTTAGAAGTCATATGTGGATTCACATAGTTTGTAGTTGTGGTAGTATCATTACTGAGTTAAGACAGTAGCTGCTTTCTTGACATTTTGGGTATGTTACACTTTTGGAGTTAGTCTGTCCATGACTAGCTGACTTTCAGATGCAGGTTGCTGATAATATTTGGATGACATGCAAAAGTGTATTCACAAGGGGAGTTATTGTGTATCTGCTGAACAGGATTAAAACCTATTCCGTTTTGAGGGCTACTTGTTTCCATGGTTACAGAGCAATCACTTTAGAAAAAGATTTTAGAAACTTTTTAAATTCTCCGTTCTCCCTTTTGTTTCTCATTCAACCAGGGCTGTAGAGGAGATAATCAAGGATTTCCCAGGTCGTATCACAGATGCTGATTCTCTTTATAAATATGATTTGTAGATGTCAGATTTTTAGATGGAGCCTCAGTTGGTGTGATATTATCCTGTGTTTATCTGGAAACATTCAGGTCATTTGTCAAGACAGCGATTATGCAGAAGTATTTAAGACTCTGGACAGCAGACGTCAGATGCCTGTGAGACAAGTAAATATAAATAGAAGTATTTAAGAAGTTATCAGAAGATTCTCTAGAACTAGGCCTGATTAAGTAAACAATTCGAAACAATTTTTTATGATCGCCTTAAATAGCTAGGCTGCCTTTTTTTTCTTTTTTAAATTTCTTTCCAGTATAATTGACATAGAGTCTTTTATTAGTTTCAGGTATACAGTATAGTGATTCAAGAATTCTATACATTACTTAGTGCTCATCCTGGTAGGTGTACTCTTAATCCCCTTCACCTATTTCCCCCACACCCCACCTACCGCCCCTCTGGTAACCATCAGTTTGTTCTTATAGTTAAGAGTTTGTTTTTATGGATTGTCTCCTTTTTTCCTTTGTTTTGTTTCTTAAATTCCGGATATGAGTGAAGTCATAGGGTTTTTGTCTTTCTCTAAGTAATTTATTTCACTTAGCTTTATATTCTCTAGATCCATCCATACTGTTGCAAATGGCAAGAGTTCATTGTTTTAACAGCTGAGTAATATTCTAGGGGGTGTGTGTGAGAGAGAGAGAGAAAGAGAAAGAGAGACATAGAAGCACTTCTTTATCCACTCGTCTACTGATGGACACTTTGAGCTGCTTCCTTCATTTGGCTATTATAAATAATGCTGCACTAAACAAAGGGGCTCATGTATCCTTTGAATTAATGTTTTTGTATTCTCTGGGTATATACCTATTAGTGTGATTTGTGAATCATAATGTAGTTCTATTTTTAACTTTTTGAAGAATCTTCATATTGTTTTCCATAATGACCTCATCAGTTTACATTCCTCCCAAAAGGGCACAAGTGTTCCTTTTGTCCACATCCTCACCAAAACCTGTTGTTTCTGGTGTTGTTGATTTTAGACATTCTGACAAGTGTGAGATAATCTATCATTGTAGTTCGTAGTTCTGATTTTGTATTTCCCTCATGATGAGTGATGTTCAGCATCTTTTCATGTGTCTTTTGGCCATCTCTATGTCTTCTTTGGAAAAATATCTGATCATATCTTCTGCCTATTTTTAAATTGGGTTTTTTTTTGTTATTGAGTTAAGTTCTTCCTTTGTTTTAGAAACTAACCCTCTTTATTGAATATATCATTTGCAAATATCTTTTCCCATTCAGTAGGTTGTCTTTTAGTGTTGTTGACTATCTCCTTTGCTATCAGAACCTTTGTATTTTGTTATGGTCCCTGTACTTTATTTTTGCTTTTGTTTCCCTTGCCTCAGGAGACATATCTAGAAAAAAAGTTGCTATAGCTGATGTTGAAGAACTTATTTCCTTTATTCTCATTTAGGATTTTTATGGATTCAGGTCTTGCATTTAGAGCTTTATTACATTTTGAATATATTTTTGTGTATGAGGTAAGAAAGTGGTTCAGTTGTTTTTGTGTATTGTTTTCCAGTTTTCCCAACACCATTAGTTGAAGAGACAGTTCTTTTCCCACTGCTTTATCAACAATTAAGTGACCATATAGTGTGGGTTTATATCTCATTTTTCTGTTCTGTTCCTTTGAACATTTTTCTGTTTCTGTTCCTTGTCCGTTTTTGTGCCAGTACTACTCTGTTTTGATGACTACACTTTTGTAGTATAAATTGTGATGCTCCAGCTTTGTTTTGCTTTTTCAGGATTGCTTCGGCTATTCAGGGTCTCTTGTGGTTCCATATAAATTTTAGGGTAGTTTGTTCTAGTTCTGTGAAAAATGCTGTTGGTATTTTGATAGGGATTGTTTTAAATGTGTGGACAGATTATATAGTTTAGACATTTTGACAATATTTGTTCTTCCAATCCATGAACATGAAATGTCTACTATTTCTTTATATCATCTTTAATTTCTTTCAAGAGTGTTTTATAGTTTTCAGAGTACAGATCTTTCACCTCTTTGGTTAGGTTTATTCCAAGGTATCTTATTTTTAATGCAATTATATAGGGGACTGTTTTCTTAATTTCTCCTTCTGCTTAATTGTTGGTGCATGTAAATGCAACAGATTTCTGTACTTTGATTTTGTATCCAGCAACTTGACTGAATTTATTTATAAGTTCTAGCAATTTTTTTCGTGGAGTCTTTGAGGTTTTCTGTATGCAGTAACATGTCATCTGCAAATAGTGGAAGTTTACTACTTCTTTACTGATTTGAATGTCTTTATTTCTTTTTGTTGTCTGATTGTGGTTGCTAGGACTTCCAGTCCTGTGTTGAATAAAAGTGGTGAGAGTAGACATCCTTGATCTGTTCCTGACCTTAAGGGAAAAGCTCTCAGGGTTTTGTTTTTTTTTTTTTTTCCCATTAAGGAAGATGTTAGCTGTGGGTTTTTCACATATACCCTTTATTATGTTGAAGTATGATCCCTCAAAACCTATTTTGTTGAATATTTTTATCATAAATGGATATTGTACTTTGTCAGATGCTTTTTCTGTATCTATTGAAGTGATCATATGGTTCTTATCTTTCTACTATTTATGTGATGTATTGTGTTGATTGACTTGTGAGTATAGAGCCATGCTTGCATCCTAGGAATAAATCCCATGTGATCATGTTGAATAATCTTATTAATATATTGTTATGTGTAGTTTGCTAATATTTTCTTGAGGTTTTCTGCACCTATATTCAACAGGGATATTGGCCTGTAGTTCTCCTTTTTTGTGTCTTTACCTGGTTTTTGTATCAGGGTTATGCTGGCCTCATAAATTGAATTTTGAAGTTTTCCCTCTTCTTCTATTTTTTGGAATAGTTAGAGAAGAATAGGTATTAACTCTTCTTTAAATGTTTGGTGGAATTCACCTGTTAAGCCATCTGGTCCTGAAGTTTTGTTTGTTGGGAGGTTTTTTTAAAATTACTGATTCACTTTCCTTGCCAGTAATTGGTCTGTTTAAATTTTCTATTTCTTCCTGCTTCGGTTCTGGAAGATTTTATGTTCCTAGGAATTAATCCATTTCTTCTAGCTTAACTAATTTGCTGGCATATAATTTTTCATAATATTCTCTCATTATCCTTTGTATTTCTGTAGTATTTGTTGTTATTTCTCATCTTTTTATTGGTGTCTTTGGTTATCTGAGTTCTCTCCCTCTCTCTCTCTCTCTCTCTTTTTTTTTCTTTTTGAGGAGTCTGTCTGAAGTTTTATCAGTTTTGTTGATCTTGTTGAAGAACAGCTCCTGGTTTCATTGATCTGTACTGTTGGGTTTTTTTCTTCTTCTTCTTTATTTCTTTTTCTTTTTCTTTCCTTTTTTTTTTTTTAAAGTTTCTACATCATTTATTTCTGCTCTAATCATTATTTCCTTCCTTCTACAGGTTTTGTATTTTGTTTGTTGGTCTTTTTCTAGCTTCTTTAGGTGTAAAGATAGATTGTTTGAGATTTTTCTTGCTTCTTAAGTAGACCTGTATTCCTATAAACATCCCTCTTAGAACCACTTCTGCTGTATCCCAAAGATCTTGGACAAGTTTGTTTTCATTTTCACTTGTCTCCATGTATTTTTTGCTTTCCTCTTTCATTTCTTGGTAGATGCATACATTGTTTAGTAGCATGTTATTTCAGCTCCATGTATTTGTGCTCTTTCCAGATTTTTTTCTTGTGATTGACTTCTAGTTTCATAGTGTGGTATTCAGAAAAGATGCATGGTGTGGCTTCAATTTTTTTTAATTTGTTGAAACCTGTTTTGTGACTTAACTCATGATCCGTTCTGGAGAATGTTCTATGAGCACTAGAAAAGAATATATTCTGTTTTAGGTTGGAATGTTCTGAGTGTATCTGTTAGATGCATTGGTCCAATGTGTCATTCAAAGCCACTGATTCCTTATCAATTTTCTGTTTGGATGATTTGTCTATTGATGTAGGTAGGGCATTAAAGTCCCTGACCATTATTGTATGATCAATTTGTTCCTTTATATTTGTTATTAACTGTTTTATGCTTTTGGATGCTCCCATATTGTGTGCATGAATATTTACAATTGTTATATCTTCATGTTGATTGTTCCCCTTTGTGATTATATAGTATACTTCTTTGTCTCTTATTACAGTCTTTTTTATAAGGTCTATTTTGTCTGATACAAATGTTGCCACCCCAGCTTTATGTTCACATCCATTTGCAAGACAGATATATCTCCATCCCCTCACTTTTAATCTGCAGGTGTCTTAGGTCTGAAATGAGTCTCTTGTTGTTTTTATGGGGTTTTTTTTTGGTGTGAGTTTCAAATTTTTATTTAAATTCTAACTAGTTAATGTATAGTGTAATATTTATTTCAGGACTGGAATTTAGTGATTCATCACATACATACCACACCCAGTATTCCACAAACTAGTGCCCTCTTTAATGCCCATCACTCATTTAACCCACCCCCTGCTCACCCTCTCTCCATCAACCTTCAGTTTGTTCTCTGTAGGTAAGAATCTCTTATGGTTTGCTTCCCTCTCTTTTTTCCCTTCCCCCATGTTCTTCTGTTTTCTTTCTTAAAGTCCACATGAGTGAAATCTTATGGTTTTTGTGTTTCTCTGACTTACTTCACTTAGTGTAATATATTCTAGCTCCATCCATATCATTGCAAATGGCAAGATTTCATTCTTTTGTTGTTGTGTAATATTTCGTGTTTGTCCATTCATCAATTGATGGACATTTGGGCTTTTTCCATAATTTGGCTATTGTTAATCATGCTGCTATAAACATTGGGGTGCCTTTGTTCTTTTGAATCAGTGTTTTTGTATACTTTGGGTAAATACCTAGTAGTGTAGTTGCTGGGTCATGGGGTAACTCTGTTTTTAACTTTCTGAGGTACCTCTATATTGTTTTCCAGAGTGGCTAAACCAGCTTGCATTCCTACAACAGAGTAAGAGGGATCCCATTTCTTCACATCTCCATCAACATCTGTTTCTTCCTGAGTTGTTAATATTAGACATTCTGATGGGTCTGAGGTGGTATCTCATCATGGTTTTGATTTCTATTTCCCTGATGATGACTGATGTTGAGCATCTTTTCATGTGTCTGTTGGGCATCTGGCTGTCTTCTTTGGAAAAATGTCTATTCATTTCTTCTGCCCATTTCTTAACTGGATTATTTGGTTTTGGGGTGTTCAGTTTGATAAGTTCCTTATAGATTTTGGATACTAACTCTTTATCAGATATATCATTTGCAAATATCTTCTCCCATTCTGTAGACTGACTTTTAGTTTTCTTGATTGTTTCTTTTGATGTGCAGAAGTTTTTATCTTGGAAGTCCCAATAGTTCATTTTTGCTTTTGTTTCCTTTGCCTTTGATGGTGCATAGAAAGAAGTTGTTATGCCCAAGGTGAAAGAGGTTGCTGCCTGTTTTCTTCTCTAGAATTTTGGTGGGCTCCTGTTTCACATTTAGTTCTTTCATCCATTTTAAATTTATTTTTGCATATGGTTTGAGAAAGTAGTCCAGTTTCATTATTCTGTATGTTACACTGTCCTGTGTTCCCACTACTAATTGTTGAAGAGACTGTCTTTTTTCCATTGGATATTCTTTCCTGCTTTGTCAAGGATTATTTGTCCATAGAGTTATAGGTCCATTTCTGGGTTTTCTGTTCTATTCCATTCAATCATATGTCCATTTTTGTGCCAGTATCATACTTTCTTGTTGATGATAGCTTTGTAATACAGCTTGACATCTGGAATTGTGATGTCTCCAGCTTTGTTTTTCTTTTTCAAGATTGTTTTGGCTATTCAGGGTCTTTTGTGGTTCCCCAAAAATTGTAAGATTGTTTGTTTTAGCTCTGTGAAAAAGCTGGTGGTATTTTTTTTTAAAGTTTGTATTTATTTATTTGACAGTAAAAGAGAGAGAGAGGTCACAAGTAGGCAGAGAAACAGAGGGGGAGAGGGGAAGCAGGCTATCAGGCTATCATTTGTCCCTCAACTTTTTTTTAAAAAAGATTTTATTTATCTATTTGATAGAAGTCACAAGTAGGCAGAGGCATGTTGGTGGGGGGAAGCAGGCTCCCCACTGAGCAGATAGCCCAATGGGGGCTCAATCCCAGAACCCTGGGATCATGATCTGAGCTGAAGGCAGAGGCTCAACCCACTGAACCACACAGGTGCCCCTGATGGTATTTTGATAGGGATTGCTTTAAGTGTGTAGATTGCTTTGGTTAGTATAGACACTTTAACAGTATTTCTTTTTCTAATCCAATGGCATAGAAATTTTTTCCATTTCTTTGTCTGTTCTTCAGTTTCTTTCATAAGTGTTCTCTAGTTTTCAGAATACAGGTCTTTTACTTCATTGATTAGGTTTATTCCTAGGTATCTTATGGGGGTCTCCCCTTATGTAACTGTTTTCTTTTGTTGCTTTTAAAATTCAATCTTTATCAGTATATTTTTCCAGTTAATTACTGTGTGTCTTGGTGTGGACCTCCTTGGGTTGATTTTGTTGGAGACTCTTTATGCCTCCTGGATCTGAATTTCTGATTCCTTCCCCAGATTTGGGGATTTTTTAGCTATTATTTTTTCCAATAGATTTTCTGTCCCCTTTTCCCTCTTTTCTCCTTCCAGGATCCTTGTAATGCAAATGTTATTATACTTGATGGAATTGCTGGGTTCCCTAAGTCTGTTCTCATTTTGCATATTTTTTTCCTCTCTCCTGCTCAGGTTGATCACTTTCCATTACTTTGTCTCCCAGTTTGCTGGTGCCTTCTTCTGCTGCCTCTAGTCTGCAATTTATTCCATCTGGTATGCTTTTAATTTCATTTATTATATTCTTCCTCTCTGACAGATTCTTATTTATCTTGTGTTAAGGGTCTCACTGATACCCTCCAATTTTTTTCAATTCCAGTGAGTGTATTTATGATCATTACTTAAATTCTCTATCATATCAGGCATATTACTTATCTTTGTTTCACTTAGGTCTCTTGCTGTGGTTTTATCCTATTCTTTCATTTGGGACACAGTCCTCTGTCTCCTCATTTTGTCTAACTCTCTTTGTCTCTTGGTGTGTGTTATGAAAGTCAGCCACTTCTGCTCCTGAAACTAGTGGCCTTGTGAAGAAGAGGTCCTGTAGTGGCCTTGCAATGGAGTGTCTTCTATCTATTAGAAGCCAACACTTAGGGGTGTCTCCTGTGTGTGTTTTTGCACACAGCTTTTGTAGCTAATCCACTTTTTCCTTTAGTCCAATCGTCTGTAATGGCTCTCTTATCCTGATCTGGGCATTGCTTGTTCCCTGTAGTGTTAGACCAGTCTGGGGCCACCTTGGGCTTAAGCTGAGTCAGACCAGGCATTTGCCAGAGATGCGGTAGCTCAAAACTACAAGGTGCTTTCCCTGTGTTGTCCCCTGAAAAACTTTCATTGGTGGCCACAGCCTATAATCAGATGAACTGTGTGTTCCCAGTACACTGCTGGGGCCACAGCCTAATTGGTGTGTGTGGTCACTTTGGAGTGACTGTCAAGGATGCGTGCATACTGCCAGGTTTGTGGCCCTGTTTGAATTGGCTCTGGGCAAGACTGTATTGGAGGATGCCGATCTGCAAAGAACACAAGGATGGGGTGCATAGTTTTAGCAAGGTTTGTGTGTTGGTCCAACATGAGAGGGGAATCTATCATTGCCAATGCCAAGACCAAGGTTCCACCAAGTGTGCTGGTCAGGAGACACTGTTGGAACAGTTTGTGCTGGTCTTCTGTGGGGAGGGGACCCACAGCACCATGGAGCAGGGGATAAGCAAGTTAGGTGGCGATTGTATGCACTATGCTAATTGCCTCAGGTGGCCATTTGTTTAGACTGAGGGATGGGAGAGGGAAATGGCACCTACTAGCTCCTTTGTTTCAGAAGTCTCCCAGATACCTCTGTTCCTCCAAGACACATTCAGAGATTATTAAATAAATATCCCTCCTTGTACCTTTAGTTCTTTTTCAAACTGCTGCTTCTGTGCTCTATCTCCAAGGACTATTATTTGTTCTGTCATTTTAATGGTGGGGATTCAGTTTCCTCTTGCCCTCCTGCTGAGATCCAACCATGCTGATCTTTAAAATTACAGGCCTTAAGTCCCACTGTTGTAGGAACTCATGGAATTTGGCCCTTCTGGTTTTCAAAGCCAAATGTTATGGGGATGTATCTTCCTTGTGTGGGCTTCCCAATGTGGTAGTCCTTCTCCACATCCTTCTCCCTTCTCCCTTCTCCACATCCAAAAGTCCCTCCCTCCCACTGAGAGTCCCATGGTCCATTTAGACCCCACAATTTTTCTGTCATTTCTGCCATCTTTGATGTGGTCTTCTCTCTAATAATGAGGTTTATTCTGCCAGTCTTCAGGTCATTTTCTGTGCTATTTACATCAATCTGAATGTTATCTAGTCGTATCCTTGGGACAAGCTGAGCTTAGTGTCCTCCTACTCCACCATCTTCCCAGCAATCCACCAGGCTGCCTTTTATTTTAGCTAAGATATTGATTGTTTTACCTTACCATAAAGTTAATTCAGTGAACTATGAAGTGTTAGCCATGGGCATGTTCTTCCCTGGCCGGCCAAAAGAAAGTGTGTGTGTGCGTGTATGCTCACACACGTGCGTGTGCATGTGCACGCATGTGCACGTGTGTGTAATCTCTGTTTTATTTACAAGGTTCTATATGTGTTCATTTCATTAAGCTGTTATATAAATCTTTTAGCCTTGGAAATTATTCATCTATTTGGATTTTCAACTACTGAAATTTATTAAAATCTACTATGTAGTTACTTCTTTTTTTTTGTATTTCATATATCATGTGTAATTTGTATCTTCTTTCTCATAATGTTTCATCTTTAAAGTCTGTTTTGTCTAGTATTAATATAGTTATGGCAGGATAGTTTTTATTATTACTTTCCTGCTGTATTTTTACATTCTTTTAAATGTTTCATGTTTTTATATTTCTTATGGGTTTTAGGTATGGCTGGATTTTAAGTCTACTCTGAAAACCTCTGTCTTCTAATGAATGAATTTAACTCATTTATATTCAGTGGTATAGCTGATATTTTCAATTTTGGCCATTTTATTTTGTGGTGTCTACTTACCTTTCCTTTATTATGCTTTCTCTTTCTTGCTTTCTTGATTGTTATTGAATTGAAAACATTTTGTTTATTCTTTTTTCCCTGCCTACTGGGTCAAAAGACAAAATGTACTCCATTACTGTTCCACAAATGGTGAATCTCAATGTTTTAACATTAGCCTAAATTTAATGAATATCTCTATTGTTGTCCTGAACAACTTAATTCTAGTATTTTTCCTATGTATATAGTCCATTTTTATGAAGTACCTTCTTTTTTTCAGTTTCTTACTGAAAATGTCTTCAGTTTTCTGTCATTTTTTGAATGACGGTTTAGCTGTGTATAGGTTTTAGATTTACAGTGGTTTTCTATGGACTTTTGGAGATGTTATTTGGATTCTGTTGGTGATGCTAGAAACTCTACAGTCAGTCTGCCATTCCTCTGTAGGTAATCTGTCTTTTCTTTCTTGGCTGTTTTTCTTTTTGGCTGTGTAAGTTTCATTAAGATAAATCTAGTGATTCTTCTTCTTTTTTTTTTTTTTTAAATCTTCCTCTGAACTTAAAGTGCTTTCTGAAAATGATGATTTTTATACTTGATCAATTCTAGAAAATTGTCAGCTATTATCTTTTTTTTTTTTTAAGATCTCATTTATTTATTTGACAGACAGAGATTACAAGTAGACAGAGAGGCAGGCAGAGAGAGAGAGATGGAAGCAGGCTCCCTGCTGAGCAGAGAGCCCCGTGCGGGCCTCGATCCTAGGACCTAGGATCATGACCTGAGCCGAAGGCAGCGACTTAACCCACTGAGTCACCCAGGCGCCCAGCTATTATCTTTTTAAATATTACTTCTCTTTCATCCATTTTCTAGGCTCTCCTAAAATCCTATTAGAACAATTCTACCAATTTTTGGCCCTATTTTCTCTTATGCAATTTTTTAAATCTTTTCATCACTTCAGTTGATTAGGTAATTAGGTAAATAATTTATCTCTATATTCCAGACACTATTTCTCCCTTTAGCTGTTGAATTTGCTATTTAATATTAGCTAGTGAATTTTTAATTTAAATTATTATACTTTCAGGTTTAATTTTAGATGTTTTACTAGTTCTCTCTTCAAATTTTCCTGGCCATTTTTAATAAGATATTGATCTTCTCTCATATTTTAATTATTTAATTTTTAAAAATATTTCTAAGCAATTTAAGCATATTTTGTTAGTTCCATCAATAATTTGTTATCTGAAGATCATAAAGAGCTATACCTGTTATTTTTTCTATCACATGAAATTTGCTTTTATATTGTTTAGTTATGTTTTGCAGTTTTGGGTTGTGAAGTCATTTTTTATTTAGAGGCAGAGATAGAGAGCGTGCAAGAATGGGGGTGGCAGAGGAAGAGGGAGAAAGAGAATCTTAACCAACGTGGGGCTTGATCTTGTGAGATCATGGCCTGAGCCAAAATCAAGAGTGGGACGCTTAACCACCTGAGCCACCCAAGCATACCATGAAGTCATTTTTAATGCAGTTGTGTCTTATAGAAATCCACTGTTATCTGACTTTCATGTGTGTCACTCTAGAGATACTTTGTGACTACTTCTTCCAGTTTTTCCAGCCCTGTCAAGATGAGGTCTTGGGAAGATGCATATTGAAGAATTCAAACTGAAACCTGAGCTATATATTTTAAAAAGAAAAAATGCCATATTTTATGCATAATTTTTTAAATTATTTTGTAGGTTTTGTTTTTATTTTATAGGCATATCTCAGATGTATTGTGGCTTCAATTCCAGATAACACAAAAAAGTGAATCTTACAATAAAATGAGTCAAGTGACTTTTTGGTTTCCCAGTGCATATGAAAGTTATGTTTACACTATACTGTGTCTATTATGTGTTCAATAATATTATATCTCAAAAATGTCCATATCTTAATTTAAAAACACTTTATTGCTAAAAATGCTAACCATCATCTGAGCTTTTAGTGAATCGTCTTCTTTCTGGTGCAGGGTCTTATCTCAGTGTCAATGGTTGCTGACTAATCAAAGTGGTGGTTGCTGAAGGTTGGGGTGACCGTGGCAGTTTCTTAAAATAAGACAACCTTGAAGTTTGCTGTGTCAATTGACTCTTCCTTCATGAAAAATATCTCTGTAGCATGTAATGCTGTTTAATAATGTTTTATCCACAGTGAAGTTCTTTCAAATTTGGAAACCACTTTCTTTACACATCTATAAAAATGAATTACTCATCCACTAAAGTTTTATCATGATTACAGGAATTTCAGTGACATCTTCAGGCTCCACTTCTAATTCCAGAATCTTTGCCATTTCTACCACCTCTGCAGTTATTCCTCCACTGAAGTCTTGAACTTTCAACTTGTAAAAAAAAAAAAAAAAAGGAATATCTATTAAGTACAGTAAAATGAAACACAACTAAGTAAGGTGTGCCTGTATTTGGTTTTCCCATATCACCAAAAGTGGAAATACTTTATTTTCTACCAAGAGTCAAATTAATCTTTTCATGGAATATAAGTCTACTCCTGGAAATCCCCAGCTTAAAACTCTTCAGTAGTTTTATTTTTCTTTTCTAAGAATAGAATAAGATCTAAGATCATTAACATGTTCTTCAAAGCCCAAGTTAATCTGACCCATGACAATTTTGCCAGTCTTATCTCAGTCGCTTTCTCCAACTTAACTGCTCTTTGTCTGTTCCTCATGAGTATCATGTTCCTTCCCAACTCTGAGCCTTTGCACATATTATTCCTTCTGCCAGAAAACCTCTTCTCTGTCTAAGCCTCATTTAGAAAATGCCCACTTGTCTTTTTGGTCTCAGCTTGAATGTCTCTTCCTCAAAAAACTTTCTCTGAATGCCCTAGTCTCATAGCTAGTCAAGGTTATACTCCCATTACTTACTTTCAGAGTACTCTGAGGATTTTCTTTAAGTATAATTAAATAGTTTCTTTTTAATTTAATGGCTGTCCTCTCTACCTGAATAAGCTTTGTGTACATGAGATTGAGTCAGTCAATTGTTCTGTTCATTCCTAAAAGTTAGTACATTGCCTGTGTTGCAGAAGAAAATAAACAAAGCTTAGCATTGAGTTTTATGTTTTGAAACTCATAACCACATTTTTTATTTAATATAAATTTTCTACAAAGAGCTGTATGTATCAGGAAATCAAATTGATGTTCCAAATATATTGAATTGCAAAACTTTCAGCGTGTGGAAAATAGTTTAATTGTAGGCAGGAAAATAACTGTTTAAATTTTTTAAGTAATGTATGTTAAATTTCATTGTTTCTGAATCAGTAAGTCATAAACATAACAAACTACTACTGTTACACTAGCTATTGTTACTACTTTTTATTACTGTTCATGTTTCTCAAATCTTGATATCCATAAAGAAATAAGAAACACATTTCATCAAAGACAAGCTGTAATAATGATAATACCATCTAATAAAATAAGTCCCCTTTTCTTTATTTTCAGTGGCAGGAAACTTAAAGAAGTATGTTGCTTATAAGAAAGCACAGACCAGGCGTGCCTGGGGTGGCTCAGTGGGTTAGGGCCTCTGTCTTCTGCTCAGGTTGTGATCCCGGGGTCCTGGGATCGAGCCCCTAATCGGGATCTCTGCTCAGCAGGCAGTCTGCTTCCTCCTCTCTCTCTGCCTACTTGTGATCTCTGTCTGTCAAATAAATAAATAAAATCTCTAAAAAAAGAAAAAAAAAAAAAGCAAGCACAGACCAGTCAAATTTCTTTAGCCAACCGAATTTAACCTCCTTAACACAGAGACGTTTTGTAAAAAGGTATCTGAATTAAACAAATACTCTTTAGTTCAAGTAATTATTTTCATTGTCTTACTTTTTTTTCTCATTGTCTTACTTTACTTAAAGTTGATTTGGTTCTTAAAGGAAGATGAATATTTCTGCTTTTGTATTTTTTCTTTCTCAAAGAAGGAGCTTATATCACTCTCTGCATGTGCCACATTATACGTAGCAATAAATATATGCTGAGTAAAATGATCAGTTAATATCCTGAATGCCATTTAATAATGATTTATTGAACTATCTTTTTTTAATGTGAACTATTGACTTTATTTTTTTTATTCTATTCAGTTGGCCAACATATAGTATATCATTAGTTTTTGATATAGTGTTCAATGAATAATTAGTTGCATATAACACCCAGGGCTTGGATATGGATAGAAGCAAGATGTCAGAGACAGACTTCAGGGTAGCAATTATGAAGTCAATAGCTAGGCTTGAGAAAAGCAGTAGTGACAATATAGAATAAGGGCAAAAATGAGATCTAATCAGGATGAACTTAAAAATGCTATGAATGAGATGCAGTCTAAACTGGATACTCTAACAGCCAGGGTAAATGAGGTAGAAGAATGAATTAGAGATCTAGGAGAGTCATTGAACTTTAAACTTTTTAAAGATACATTTTGTACTCACAAGAGGCCATTAAAATGATTCTTCTTGGATTTTCCTTCCAGCAAAAAAAAAAATTATACACACACACATACGTGTGTGTATGTGTGTATATAATTTTTATAAAAATTTTTATAAAATTTTTTTATATTTTTATAAAAATTTATATTTTATAAAAAACTTTTTTATATTTTTATAAAAAATTATTTTTTATAAAAAATTTTTAATAAAAATTTTATAAAAATTATATATACACACACATGTGTGTGTGTGTGTGTATAATTTTTTTTGCTGGAAGGAAAATATGTATATATATGTGTGTGTGTGTGTATACATATATATGTATACATATATATACACAATGTACCTATATATACATTGCTTCTCTCTCTCTCTGTATGTGTGTGTGTATATATTCTTCTTACAAAAAAAAATTCCCAAGGCATTTTTTAGCACTGATTTGTATCTCTTACCTGATTTATTGTGAGAGCATCCCAGCCATATTTCTTACTTATCTCTCTTTTCTTCAACCACACCACCATGTCAATGTATCATATACCTTTCCAACATTTCTTTATTCAGAATTAATTAAATGAGTATTTACTGAGCATCTGTATGCCTGATAATTGCTCTAGGTTTTAAGGACTCAGGAGTAAACAAAACTAGTGCTTGCCTTTTCTCATAGAACTTTCTTTCCCCAGGGTAGAGAGAAAACAAACAAACAATAAACACAAGTTCTATTGGTAGTTAGATAAACCGCTATAAAGATAACAAAGGAGAGTGAGAGAACAGAGTGTAATTTTATTTTGGCTGGGATTTTCAAAAAGACCTTTCTAAGGAGGTAGTGATATTTTGGCAAAAATTTAAATGAGGCGAGGGCATGAGGCATGAAAATATCTACAAAAGAGGGTTCGAAGCTGAGGATCAGCAAGTACAAGGCTAGAGGTGAGTGCACACTTGCTTTTTAAGAATAGTAAAGAGGTCAGTAGTGGATGGAACATGAAGAGTTTGGAGATATTGGAAATGATGTTGGGGAAATAGCCTAGAACCTGGTCATTTATAGCTTAATAGGTCATCAGAGGACTCCCAGTTTTATTCTAAGTGTGAAATGCAGCCAATGGAAGGTCAAAACAGGAAAATTACATGATTTGGTTTATATGATAAAATTCTAGCTTCTAAGTAAGGGAGTTGAAAGAGAACTGAAGCTATCCACATGAGGGATAACAGTGGCATGGACTAGGATCGAGATAATAGTGGCAATAAGAAATGGTCATATTTGAGGACTACTTTGAATTTAGCTTCTACATCTACTGATGGACTAGGAGTCCAGGATTACTACTTTTAATTTTATCTGAGTGCTGTGAGGTGCTCTGAGGTGCTATGAAATCACTTCGAGGTATTATTAGTTTGGGATGCCTATTAGACATTCAGGTAGGAATATTACTTAGGGCATTCAGAACAGGTGTTTGGAGTTCAAGGGAGATTTAAAGCTCAATATATAAATTTGGAAATCAGCAACATAAGTGGTATTGAAAAACATACAATTAAGTGAGATATTTCAGGATAGTGTTTTCCAACCTTTTTTCATGTCATTGCTCACCCCCCCAAAATATAATATCTGTACACTTGAAAAGGCAGACAAAGTTGCCTGAAGCTAGAGGTAATGAGTAAGAACCTCTGGGGATCACATCTTGGAAACATTTATAACCTGTGTGTTCACACTGGCTAGAACAATAATCAAAAAGGATGCCATGGTCACTCAAACATTTTTAGAGATCACAAAGTAGGAGAGGATTTAGCAAGAGACTAAGAAAAACTTGATGGTGGAAAAACCAGGAGCAGGTGGCATCCCAGAGCCAAGAAAAGAAAGTGATTCAACAAGGAAGGAGAATCAACTAGTCAGCTGCAGCAGTAAGGTTGAATAAGATGAGGATCAAAAATTGACTATTACCTGTTTTATGGATAAATGAACTAAGGCTCAGAGAGTTTTCTCAAGGTCAGGCATTGGCCCGAGAGTCTACATTTTAAATATGATTCCAGGAAATGCAGATCCTGATTGTTCGTTGATCACATTGAGTATCAAGGCTCTTCTGGTTTTTTTCATATAAATATTCTTTTCATTTTTTAAATTTAATTCAATTAATTAGTATATATTATTGGTTTCTGAGGTAGAGGTCAGTGATTCATCAGTCTTATATAATGCCCTGTGCTCATTATGTCACGTACCCTCCTTAATGTCTGTCACCCAGTTACCCCATCCCCTATCCACCTCCCCTCCAGCAACCCTGCTTGTTTCCTATGATTAAGGGTCTCTTATGGTTTATCTCCCTCTCTGATTTCATCTTGTTTCATTTTTTCCCTCTCTTTCCTATGGTTCTGTTTTGTTTCTTAAATTCCACATATAAGTGAGATCATATGATAGTTGTCTTTTTCTGATTGGTTTATCTTGCTTAGCATAATACCATTTAGTCCCATCCACATCATTACAAACTGCAAGATTTCCTTTTTTTTTTTTTTTTTGATGGCCGAGTAGTAATCCTTTGTGTGTGTGTGTGTGTGTGTGTGTGTGTATACACAACATCTTCTTTATTCATTCATCTGTCAATGTACATCTGGACTCTTTCCATAGTCTGGCTCTTGTGGACATTGCTGCTATAAACACTGGGGTGCAGGTGCCCTTTTGGGTCACTACATTTGTATCTTTGGGGTAAATACCCAGTAGTGCAGTTGCTTGGGCATACAATAGCTCTATTTTCAATTTTTTAAGGAACCTCCGTACTGTTTCCCAGAGTGGCTGCACCACCTTGCATTCCTACCAGCAGTGTAGGAGGGTTCCCCTTTTTCCACATCCTTGCCAAATGTGTTGTTTCCTGACTTGTTAATTTTAGCCGTTCTGACTGGTATGAGGTGGTATCTCATTGATGTTTTGATTTCTCTTTCCCTGATGCCAAATGAGGTTGAGCATTTTTTTCATGTGCCTGTTGGTCATTTCTATGTCTTCTTTGGAGAAATGTGTGTTCATGTCTTCTGCCCATTTCTTGATTGGATTATTTGTTCTTTGGTTGTTGAGTTTTATCAATTCTTTATAGATTTTGGATAGTAGCCCTTTATCTGCTATGTCATTTGCAAATATCTTCTACTCTGTCAGTTGTCTTTGGTTTTGTTAACTGTTTGCTGTGCAAAAGGTTTCTATCTTGATGAAGTCACAATAGTTCATTTTTGTCTTTGTCTCCCTTGCCTTTATCAGATGTTGCTACAGCCAAGAAGAAAGAGGTTGTTGCCTGTGTTCTCTAGGATTTTAATGGATTCTTGTCTCACATTTAGGTCTTTCGTCCATTTTGAGTCTATTTTGATATATGGTATAAGGAAATGACCCGGTTTCATTCTTCTACATGTGGCTGTCCAATTTTCCCAACACCATTTGTTGAAGAGAGTGTTTTTTTTTTTCCTTTGGATTGTCTTTCCTGCTTTGTGCAATATTAGTTGACCATAGAGTTGAGAGTCAATTTCTGGGTTCTCTGTCTCTATTCCTTTGGTCTATGTGTCTGGTTTTGTGCCAGTACCATACTGCTCTTCCAGACCAAACTCTCCTGCCTAATTTTTTTCTTTAATTTTTAAATAGTAAATACATTTTTTAAATAAAATGGATTATTAGATTGGGCAAAATTGAGATTCATGGGAATATTAACAATTATTATTTTAGTCCAGTCATGAAAATGAAAGCCTTATTGGAATGGGTTCAAAAGAATATAGAAGATGAAGAGAGAGCAACAGTACATTTAAGGAAATCTCTTGAGGAGTTTTACTATAAAGGGGAGCAGAGTAATAGAATAGTATCTGAAAGGGTTGTGTGAGGGTTTTTGTTTTCTAAAGAAGCTATTATAACATGCTCATAGACTGAAAAATAATCTATTGTAAAGGAAAACGTGATATTTCAGGAGAAAGAAGGGATAATTGTTAGGAGGTAAGTCCCAGAGTAGGTGAGAAAATCTTCATCTGCCCAGTTGGGTTACTTGGGTCCATGTACAACCAGTTCAGTTGGCTTTATATAGGGAAATGGACAATTAATCTTTCAACAGGCAGAATGGCAAAGACTATGAGAACAGACATAAACTGGTTAGCAGATTTTTCAGTGGGAAAATGTTAGGAGGATAAGGGACAATGAAGTATCCGCCAGACTGAAAAGGTACTTTAAGGCCAAAAAATGAAGAAGGCCACCTCATACCATTGAAATAGAGTTTTATTCAGGGTAACTCACTGATGGGGGTTGGATCGATGACAGTCCATGTCACTCTGCAGCTATTCTCCACAGTCTGGACCGTAATCCTCTGCTTTCATAGAGTGAGGGACATTGTGGTGGGGTCAAAAGGTAGTTACCTAAAGTAGCACCTCCTGCAAATACACAACAACAAAAAAGAGAACTATGGGCCAATATCTCATGAACATAGATACAAAAATCCTCAAATATTAGCAAAGTACATACAACAAAATATTAAAAAGATCATTCACCACAACCAGGTGGGATTTATTCCAGGGATGCAAGAATGGTTCAATATTTGCAAATCAATGTCATGTGTTACATCAAAAAAACAAACTATAAGAATCATATGATCATTACTATAGATGCAGAAAACCCATTTAACAGCATTCAACATCCAGTCATCATAAAAACTCTCAACAAAGTGGGGTTAGAGGGAATATTCTTTGACATAATAAAGTCATACACGAAGAGTCCACTGCTATCATCAAACTCAGTAGTGAAAAACTGAGAGCTTTTCCCCTAAGGTCAAGGACAAGACAATGAGGTCCACTCCCACCACTTGTATTCAACAAAATACTGGAAGTCTAGCTATAGCAGTTAGATAAGAAAAAGAAGTAACATGGGTCCATACTGATAAAAAGTTAAACTGCTACTATTTACAGATAGCATGATACTATACATTTAAAAATCCTGAAACTTCACCAAAAAGCTATTAGAAATACTAAATTAAGTAGCAGGATACAAAATAGACACCCAGAAATTAGAAGGGGGTTTTGTGTGTGTGTGTGTGTGTGTGTGTGTGTGTGTGTGTGTGTTTATCACATAAACAATGGATTCATTAACAGAACACTCAGGAGACACAGAAAAGGATGAAAAAGAGATAAGAACCTAATAATGTTACCAGTCAGGTCCACCTGTGCTGATTCTATAATGCTTTTCTCTCATGGGAGCAATACACACCCATCATAACCTAGAAACATATACATCCCTCCATTCCCTGATTTATTTGCTCAGTACCACACATTTCATCCCGGATGATGAATTGTTCTTAACTCTGTTGTTAATGGGTCAGGGGTGGTCTAGAACCAGAACCAGCCTGGCCATCTCTTGGCTGAGAGACAGGCACTAAGTTGCGCCCAGTCCTTGGGGTCACAAACAATCGTCTCCACAGCAAAGAGCTCACAGATCAACTATTCCCTTTGCTTTGAATTTCTTGGCAGATCGCTAACTTGACAGAAGCTGGAATTTGCTTCCATAAATGTTGGAAATGAAGCTATCAATGTTTATTGTGTACGCACAGTTTAGTTTGGGGATAACCTTCAGGCGGTCTTTGGTGAGGATTTTGAAAACGTGCTTTGTTTCCTGTAGAAGGATTCCTGTAACACCCACATAGGAGGTGCATTTGGATTTTGTGACCTAAACAAGAGCCCCATGAAGATCTGCCTTTAAGAGCTTGGCCTGAATCATCTGTGGCTGCGTGCCTGGGTTGAGACTACTGCACAGGTCCTGGTGGTACTGTTTTCAGAGTTCTCTTAGAGGGCGAGAAGACCGTAGCTCTGCTGCTCTGGCTCAATTTCAAAAAGGTGCATCTCCCTCCTCTGCCTGGCAGAAAGGTATTTGGATTTTTTTTTCCCTTCTCTTTTCTCTTTTGGTGAGTGGAGTACTCCAAGACCACAGTCTTGTGTTGCAGTTAGTCCTCGCAGGTTTGCTGGCTCGTGTGGGGCATGCTGCGCTTCAGGAAGGCCCTCACAGATGCCTCCGCCTGTTGGGCTCCCGGAAGATGGACATCAAACTCCGGCCATTTTCTGAGAAAATGCATGGTGCATCACATGCTTCAGTATTGGGCCACTTCCGGTGCATTCTGATGACGTTTCCTGGGGGCGACCCTCACTCTTTACCTTTCTTCACTTTTCTCTGCAGCCTTGGCCATCAAAACTTTTCTCACCAAAGTCCCGTGTGGAAGGATGCACCAAGTTGCCAGACTGAGATCCTCCAACTCTCAGCTAGGGTCGCAGATATGCAGGCCCCAGTAGTGTTTCAATACACTAGGCCAAGTGACAAAAAGAGAGCTCCATTTACAATTCCGCCAAAAAGGCTAAGACACCTGGGAGTAAAGTTAATCAAAGAGGTAAAAGACCTGTACTTCAAAAACTATAAGACACTGATGAAAAAAATTGAAGATGAAACAAACAAATGGAGATATAGTTCATGCTTTTGGATTATTAAAGTTATTATTGTCAAAATGTCCTTATTAACCAAAGCATTCTACAGTCACTGCAATTCTTATCAAAACACAAACAGCATCTTTCGCAAAACTAGAACAAATAATACTAAAATTTATATCGAACCACAGAAGACCCTGCATAGGCAAAGCAATTATGAGAAAAAAGAACAAAGCTGGAGGTATCACAATACCAGATTTCAAGATATACTACAAAGCTTTAGTAATAAAAACAGTACGGTATTGGCACAAAAATGGACACAGACCATCAATAAAACAGAAAAGAGACCCTAGAAATAAAGCCATGATTACATGGTTGGTTAATTAATGACAAAAGAAGCAAAAATATACAATAGAGAAAAAAAAAACCAGTGTTTTCCACAAATGATGCTGGGAAAACTGGAAAGCTATATGTAAAAGATGAAACTGGACCACTACTGGGTATTTACCAAAAAAAAAAGAAGAAGAAGAAGAAGGAAAAAAACCCACTAATTTGAAAAGATACATATGCTCCTGTTTTTATTGCAGTATTATTTACGATAACCAGGATATGTTAGCAACCTAAGTGTCCACCAGCAAATGAATAGATAAGGAAAATGTACATATATGTATGTATACACAATGGAATAGTATACAGCCATAAAAAAGGATGAGATTGTGCCATTAGAGACAATATGGATGGACCCAGAGGGTATTTTGCTAAGGGAGATAGGTCAGACTGAGAAAGAAAAATATCATATGACTCCACATACAAATTGAATCTAAGAATGAATAAACAAAAAGCAGAACCAGAACTCTAAGTTTAGAAAATAAACTCAATGTTGCCAGAAGGGAGGGTGTGGGATGTTAGGTAAAATGGATGAAGGGGAGAGGAAGATACAGGCTTCCACTTATGGATCAATGAATTCAAAACCCCCATGGAATCAAAGAATTATTAAATTTAGAGTGTTTGAGGAACTCAGTTAAAATATAGGAGGTGTGGTACTCTATAGAGAGTTGCACGCTTGCTATTAGGGGTGTTATGGACTGAATGTGTCCTCCCCCCAAATTCATGTGGGGCAGTGTCAGGTGAAGGAGACTTTGAGAGGTAATCAGGTCTTAAAAGTGCTATCCTCATGGATGGCATAAGCGTAACTGAAAAGAGACTCAAGAGAGATGGTTTTTCTCTCAGCCATGTGTAATGAGAGAATGTCTACAAACCTGGAAGATGGGCAGGGATCCTGACGTGGGGCTCCATCCCAGGATCCTGGGATCATGACTTGAGCTGAAGGTAGAAGCTTAACCGAGTCTTCCAGGTGCCCTGAAACTTGCCCATATTCTTACCCAGTGAGGATTCTTCTCTCCAGATGCTTCTATAATTGCCTAGTATAATCTGCCAGTTATCTATTCATTTATGTATAATTACTTCTTCCCCATAGATTATGAGCTGTTGAACTGCAAATATGGGGTGGCTTGTAATTTCCAGAGTACCTAGAACTGTTGTCAAAGGGTAATAGAAATGTAATTGATTGAATTCTCCCCTTTATTCACTCTGAGGCCTCCAGACTCCAACACTATACCTATGATGGTAGTAGATTACCCACAAAAGATCCAGATATAGGTGGTCCTGCTGCCTTGACCTCAATTTCCCTCATCCTACACAAGCCTGGCCAATGCCTTTTGGGGATAGACAGCATAGGACTGTGAATGGTCATTTTTGACTTGTGAACCATAAATGTACCCACATAGAAAGTGAAAATAAAATATGGTCCAGGTTGGGCTGGAAGCTGAAAAAAAAATAGCATTACATGCGCTCTTTTTTTATATATAAAAATACAACCACAGAATATGGAACTCACAAGACTCTGATCTGATAGTAATGATTAGAGCCAAGGGTAAGTTAATTTCACAAAGTTACTTTGTTTACCAATTCTAAACACACACACCCACACACACATGCTTATAAAAGCTAATTTTTGTTTATATAATTAAAACTACTTAAGGACATTTTAAATCAATTATATCTCCTTTTATTACAATAGGTGATAAATAGGTATAATTATTCTGTTATAATGTAATAGTATGCATATAATATTAAATGTACTGTGAAGTGAAAATATGATTTCACAGTTTTACAACTTTTTCCCTACATAAGCATATTTTACTGTTTTAACTTTGCTGAAAAGATTTATTTTAAGATGTACCCATTTTATTTTTAAATGTGCCCTTGTATTTCATGTTTCTTTTTCTGCTTAGTGATACTTAATCTTCTTATTATAAACCTTTTATGTGATTTGTATGCATATTACTTCTTTTCAGAGTTGATGAGCTGTTCTCACATTCTTTCAAACACACATAATAGATTGATTTTCAAATTCCCAAATGTTATAAATAATTATTTCTAAAGAATTCTATGTGAAATTAAGGTTTTTCTCTGGAAAACAGATGAATTTTAGCTTACTTAAGGTTCTCAAAACTTGTCAACTAATTCCTGTGAATACTGTAATAGAGTATAACAAAGACTTTGAGGGTGGCACTAAGAGTCAGTGTACTCAGGTTATTTTATAGGTTCTGGGGTAAGAATTAAGTTATAGTTAAAATTCATTGCTTTTAAAGTCATACGCAAGTCGAGACTGTATGGCCATTCAGTGTGGGCTCTGGAGTCAGGCTGCCTGGGTTCAAATCCTAGCTTTACCATTTAAAAAGAAATGTGACCTTGGGGCACCTGGGTGGCTCAGTGGGTTAAGCCTCTGCCTTCGGCTCGGGTCATGATCTCAGGGTCCTGGGATCGAGTCCCACATCGGGCTCTCTGCTCCGCAGGAAGCCTGCTTCCTCCTCTCTCTCTCCCTGCTTGCCTCTCTGCCCACTTGTGATCTCTCTGTGTCAAATAAATAAAAAATTTAAAAAAAAAGAAAAAAGAAATGTGACCTTGAGTGAGTTATTTAAGCTATCTATGGCAGAAACTATTGTTCCTTAAACAAAAACATTCTCTACCTATTCTCCTCTGCCTTTTTCTCTTGACAGGGCCTTCACACCCCTACAGAAGCCTAGAATCCCAACTATTCTCCTGGCTACCCTTGAAGTTAGGTATTGGCCTGTGATCCAATCATGTCCAATAGGATGTGAAGAAAGTCTGCCAGAAATATTCTAGGACAAGTTTTCCTTCCTTTTAAATAGAGAATGGGAGGCAATGCAATTCTTTTTTGGCAAATATTGTTCTGTTTCTCTGTGGCAGCCAATCTGTGAACTATGAAAAGACAAGCCCAAGAGCCAATGTGAGAGGGACAAAGCAGAAAGAACTTGGGTCCTTGATGACATCCCTAAGCCACTGGGAAAATCCAGGAAGTTTTTATCAGAGTTCCTGTTATGTTAGACAGGAAATTTTCATTATTTAATCCATATCTAATTGTATATTCTGTTACTTGCTCGTAAAAGTATCTTAATATACTCTCCAATTCAATGTGGGATAGATATAGAATGAAAGCAGATAACCTGCTCTTGTTTTTTATTTCAAGAGAAAGTTTTCAGCACTGTACCACTATGCATGATATTTATAAGATTTTTAGAAACTTTTTATCAGTAAACCATTTCTAGTTTATTACTAGTGTTGTTTAAATTATCATGGAGGTTGAGTTTGTCTGCATTTATTGAAATGATCATATGATTTTTCTCCTTTATTTTGTTAATGTAACATAATTTATTTGCAAATTGTATCTAACCTAGAATTCCTAGGACCCCAACTTGTTTGTGATGTAATTAATCTGTTACCATTTTGGATATTGTTGAATTTGGCTTGCTATGTTCCCTCATGTTTTTTTTTTTTTTTAAGATTTTATTTATTTAACAGAGAGAGATCACAAGTAGATGGAGAGGCAGGCAGAGAGAGAGAGAGAGAGAGAGAGAGAGAGAGAAGCAGGCTCCCTGCTGAGCAGAGAGCCCGATGCGGGACTCGATCCCAGGACCCTGAGATCATGACCTGAGACGAAGGTAGCAGCTTAACCCACTGAGCCACCCAGGCGCCCCTCCCTCATGTTTTAAATAAGATTGACCTTTAATTTTCCTTTCTCAGATGCCCTTGTCAGATTTTGGATTGAAGATATGTGGGATTGATAAAACGATTTTGCAAACGTCTTTTTCAATTTTCTGGAAGAGATGTGTTTGTAAGAGGAGGATTATTTCTTCTTTAAATATATTTTAGAACTTGATAGTTAAACCATATGAGCCTGGAGATTTCTTTGTAGGAAAATATTTAATTAAAAATTTTTTTAAAATAACTGTAAGAATATTGAGATTTTCTGTTTCTTTTTATGTCAATATTGGACCAAATATGTTTTTCCAAGAATGTGTTTCAATGAAGTTTTTAATATATTGGTGTAAAACCACTTATAACCTTATTTTACTACCTTTTTTAGTATCTCCATGGTTTATAAAAATGCAATGTTTTTTTTTAATTTTTTTTTAAATTTCTTTGACAGGAGACCAGAGAGGCAGTACAGAGACTGATGTGGGGACCCAATCCTATAACACTGAGATCATGACCTGAGTGGAAATCAAGAGTCAGAGGCCCAACAAGCTGAGCTACCCAGACACCCTGACTTACGTAGTTAAAAAAATATCGAGGACTTGAAATATATGACAATAATAGCATATAAGTTGGGAAGAGAGTTAACAGCATTAATTAGTAACAGTATTCCAAG
>NC_081562.1:80662791-80829693 GCF_022355385.1 Mustela nigripes
GTCTTTTCATTGCCTTAGAAGAGAGTAAAAGCATCAACTAAGATTACTTTGATAAAGTATACATATGGAAATCTCACTAAAGAATAATAAAAGAGCATATAACTAATTCCCAACATATAAGTTGGGAAGAGAGTTAATAGATTAATTAATAACAGTATTCCAAGGTCTTTTCATTGCCTTAGAAGAGAATAAAAACATCAACTAAGATTACTTTGATAAATAAAGTATACATATGGAAATCTCACTAAAGGATAATAAAAGAGCATATAACTAATTCCCAACATATAAGTTGGGAAGAGAGTTAATAGATTAATTAATAACAGTATTCCAACGTCTTTTCATTGCCTTAGAAGAGAGTAAAAGCATCAACTAAGATTACTTTGATAAATAAAGTATACATATGGAAATCTCACTAAAGAATAATAAAAGAACATATAACTAATTTCCAAGCTGACTGAGGAAAAATATGAAATAGAAAAATAATTGATCTAAAAGAAGGGAAGAGGGGTACCTGGGTGGCTCAGTGGGTTAAAGCCTCTGCCTTCAACTCAGGTCATGATCCCAGGGTCCTGGGATCGAGCCCCACATTGGGCTCTCTGCTTGGCAGGGAGACTGCTGTTAACTCTCTTCCCAACTTATATGCTATTATTGTCATATATTTCAAGTCCTCGATATTTTTTTAACTACGTAAGTCAGGGTGTCTGGGTAGCTCAGCTTGTTGGGCCTCTGACTCTTGATTTCCACTCAGGTCATGATCGCAGTGTTTTAGGATTGGATCCCCACATCAGTCTCTGTACTCAGTAGGGAGTTGAGTTGGGATTTTCCTTCCACCTCTTCCTCTGCCCCTCCCCCTGCTCATGTGCACATACACTCCCTCTCTCTAAAATAAATAAATCCTTTTTTAAAAACCTGCATAAGTCATAATAATTATTGTTTTATTGATTTATATTTACCCAAATTTTTACTATTCATCTTCCCATTCTTACTCTCTGAATTTCTATTTGGTATCATTTCCTTCTTCCTAAAAAGTATGTTTCAGGTTTCATTTACTTTGGATGTTCTGAAAATAAATTCTCTCCATTTTCGTTTACTCTGGAAGGATATTTCGATTAGGTAAAGAATTCTAGTCTTTGGCTTTCATTGTTTCTATTGACATAGCAGCTCTCAGACCTATTTCTTTAATGTAATCTCTTTTTTTCCTGAATGTTTTTCCTCATTTTAGTTGTTCTTCTTCAGTTTTACTATGATGTATTCAGATGTGGATATCATATTAATCCTGAATCCATTTACATAGTTTCTTAAACCTATGATTTGTTGTCTTTCAGCAATTTTTGAAAAAAGGCATCCTTCATCTTTTTGAAAATTGACTCTTTCCATTTATCTATTAAGTCTTCCTGGCATTTTAATTAAATGTAGGTTGGACTCTTACATTCTTTCCTCTGTGTTTTTCATCTTTCTCTCTCATCACATTTTGTCTTATATCTCCATCTGAATTTTAAATATTTTGTTCCAAGCTCTCTCAATTCACTAATTCTTTCTTCATTTGTATTTAATTTTCTGTTAATCCACCCACTAATTTCTTAGCTTTTTTAAGATTATAAGATTTATACTCTGACAAGGATTTTTTTGGAGAAGTCAATTGTGTCGTGTCATTTTCTGTGGTTTCTAGCTCTCAACCAAATTTATTTTTATCTCCTTGAACTTGGCATCCAAGATATTTTAAACCAGCATTTTATTAATTTAATATCCAGTGGTCTTAGGGTTCTGTTTTTATAGTCTGTTGATTCTACTGATTGTCTTAATACTAACTAGTCTCCTGATATGCTATGTTATTATTGACTGACCACATATTATATATAGAAATTAGTGAAATCATTTCAGCCCTAGGATAATGTTGTCTTTCTCTAGAGAGGATTTTTCATTTTATTTTGTCAGATACCTGGGGATATTATGAATTCAGAATACCTTTATTTAATTTTAAGAATTAAGATTTTCTAGGGCACTTCGATATGTGAGCTAAATTATATGTAGTTCACCTTTAATAGTGAAATTTAGCCCTTCAGGGTCCCAAGCCAAAGTGTTTACTTGAGCTCCCAACTCCAAAAGGTCCTGGACTCCAAATTTTGTGGCCCTCACTCTATAAATGTAAAGTGCTCCACCCAGCCATCTTTTGAAAACCTTCAAGTTCCAGCAGAGAAAACGTTCCCCTCTTCCTATGTACCCTTTCCTCAAATTCTAAGCTCACATTTCTTTATTTTTGTAATCTTCTGGTTTGAGGGCTACACTACCTCATCAGCAGTCCAGTATCTTCAAGCAAACTTTTTTTGGGGTTCTCCTTTGACTTTTCCAGTTGCCTGTGATAAGTCTAAATTGTCTTATCTTCCATTTTCTAAAGCCACTGATATACTCTCTTGGCTTTGATCTCCTCAACTGGAAAGTGGGAATAATAATTTCATTTCTATCTTACAGGTGAAAAATTAAATAAAACTAATATAAGTAAAGTATTTAGCAAAGTGCTCACATGTCATAAGTGCTCAGTAAGTGTTGGCAACAATAATAAATGATAATAATAATACCATTCTGGTTATTATGATATTTGAGAAATATTTTTTTCTTAGCATGAACAGTTCATAACCAAACTATTAAGGCAAAAAGAACAAACAAACAAACAAACAAAAAAACCTTAAAAGAAATGCTTTGTACTAACCAAACCAGATATAAACACCAATCCGTAACATGTTTCCCTAATGTCTGGCAGCATTTGGTTTAAAGTTTTGATGTTAATAATCCCATATATTTTCCAATCAAATCTATGATTTTATCATAGGCCATAGGGAGAATTTATCCAAATCATAAATATTTAAGATTAAAATAGATACTTAGCTATCAGAAACACATATCTAAAAAGAAAATTGCTATGTATAAAAATTCCAGTTGGGTTAAGCTGTCTCTCTTTTTTCTTCTTGTGATTTTTTTTTTTAATAGTTTAAGTTTCTGCTAATCATCTTAAACTATCCTTTTTCCCCACCTTAACTTTTCCCCATAATTGAGTCAGGGTGTACCCATTACAATTATTTCAATTGTGTATAACAGAGAAATCTAACATGGCTCTGGACTAGAATGACATCTCCACAAAGTTACTGAAGACTCAGGATCCTTCCAGTTCATAGCTCTCCTACTTATAGGATATGATTCCAATCCCCAAAGTCCATATAGCTGCTAGAGCTGCAGCATCATATCTGTATTCCAGGCAGATTTCCTGGAGGACCCACACAATACTTTTGTTTACAATTTATTGGTTAGACCACAGTCATATCAGCACACCAAACCCTGGGAAGGCTGAAAAATGTAGTCCATTATCTGTGCAAAATGTGTGTTCATTCATGAAAGAGAAATATTACTGAGGAGAGTACTGAGGAGTTCACGGATAGCCTCTACCTCAAAGGACTGTGGACTGAGAAATAGAGAATTGTAGTGAATTTATGAGAAAGACTAAATTAAATTGTGAAAATGTAATATTTGGGGGGTTATTTATCCCTAAGGCAACCGATAGCAAGGAGGGCATCATGAGGAAAGAAATCAAGGCTTGAGGAAAAGAAGTTTGGACAAAAAAAGGGATAAAAATCTATACGCAAAAATAGGTGAAGAGTGACTTTCTGGGAAGCTCAATACAGTTCATAAAAGTTGTAAATTAAATGCCAAGCTCCTATTTTTCAGATGCGATATTTTTGTCCTGTGCAAGAATGAAAACCAGAACACCTTAAAAGGTATGCATGTCACCTTTTGAATGCTTTTAGAAAAGATGAATGCTTTTAGAAAAGATCCTCAAACACCTGTATCTACCTCTTAATTAAACACATGACAATTTAATTTCTCACTCATGAAATGTTTTCTCTGGGCCACGTGCAGAATAGCACTTTGGCTGGCCAGGTATGTGAGGAATTCTGCATGGCACCTGCCTGTGCTGAATTCCAGGGGAGTCCGGAGGATTTTATACAGTGAAGTCAAAGGGTAACACAGGGTGTTGTGCAAAGCAGGTTAATATAAATCTTACCAAATAATTATTTGCTTTGGAGACTATCTACTCATTTAAAATATTTCCCAAAGATTCTCATATTTAGTAAACTCCTCCTGAGCCTCAAATCAGCATACATGTTTATACTATTAATTTTCCAGTGACTCCTCTAAACTATGTCACTCTTGATCAATGAATCTAAATTCTAAGTGCTGTCATGTTTTAAAATGCAAATCTGTATTGTACAATGTCCTTAGCCTTCTTTTTCTTTCAGGGCATTCTTACCTCTGGCCTGTGCTTTAAAAATACTACAGCTTATAATAATCTGCCTTTGATGCTAGAAGCCAAAGTTAAAAAAAAATCCATTTAATTCAACAACAACAACAACAACAAATTCTCGGAGGAAAAAGAACATACTTTTTTCCCTTGGTTTATTCAAAACCAAATGAAAGTTTAGCTTTAAGGAGGGAAGAGAGATAGGTCAGCCTGTCTTTTGCCCACTTGCCAGATGATGCTAACAAGCCATTGTCTTTCCTCACTCAGGCATGAATGCCCGAGAACTCTTTTTTCTTCTGCTTACCATTGCCTTAACCAGTAATACTCTTCTCAGACAGCAAGATACCTGAATGTCTAAACATTTATCTGCACTAATACAGGCTCATTCCATGTGAATGCCTGCCAGGCAGGAACTAGGCTGTCAGCTTCATCCCATCAAAAAGACTTTCAGTCCCAAGGACTGATGGCAGTTTCCAATTGTTAAGTCATTCTTGCTTGAACTGAATTTTAAAGTCAGGCTCCTACTGTTAAAGAATGGAGCTCAAAGAGGGTCTTTAGCCAGAAATGTTGCAATTCTAAATAAAATACTCTTGGCTATGGATTTTGTTCTTGTTGTCATTATTTTTTAAATTTGGGTACTGAGTGAAACTCGAGGGCAGCAAATATTGTGTAAGGGCAACCAATACTGCATAATAGTTCTTGTTTTGGTACATTTGCTTTGTAGTGATTTATTAAGGGAGACTGAAAAAGCCTGATTAAAATGCATAAACAGTGCTGAACAGTAAACAACCATGTCTAAGGATGAAAAAATGGGACCCACATGCTGTGCATGGAAATTGCCCTTAACAACATAGCCTATTGTTGAACAGATAGGAAGCCAAAGGTTGCTTGTAATCAAATTTGAAGTTTCCCATCACTTATAAAAGCAACACTTCCTTGTGCAAACGTTTCAATTTGTTGTCGTTAAAAACTGCTTCCTGACTTAATCCTTACAGAAACCAGGAGTTCTTTTGACTGTCAGGTGGATAGAAAAATTTAGGCAGAGAGCCCACTAGACTCAAAAAGACAAAATAAAACCAAGTTTATGTGTTGAGGAAAAAAATTACATCTAAAGAATTAGCAGCAGCAAATTAAAACAGCCATAGAGCGCAAGATTTTTTTTTTCTTTTTTAGTATTTTATTTAAACAGGGAAAAAAGGAGTTCAGTAGGTTGGCTAGGTACTCACATCGTTTCTTTTTTCTCATTCAAGAATAAATTTTAAAGAAAATAAAAAACAAAACAAAATGAAACTGGCTCATTACAGCCTGAATCCAGTGTATGTGAAAAGACTCAAAGAAAAAAACCTTTGACAGTATGACAAGACTGATCTGATGGGCTGAATTACATAAATATCCATTATGGTATAATAATTCCTAAAATTTATGGCTTGAAGAATACTGATTGTTAATTAAAAAGACAAAAACTGTGCTCGCTTCAGCAGCACATATACTAAGAAAGACACAAAAATTAACTGTAAACTTTTAAGCCATGTTTATTCTTCCACTGTATGGATAGTAGAGTATAAAAAAAATAAGAAAGGAAGTTTAAATAATTTCTTTTAAAATACTATTTGTATTATCATATAGTGTCTTAATAACATGGAGAGCACTTTTAAACTGCTTTAATACCTTTCTCAAAGAAATTTAAAGAATGAACAAAAAGTCATCTTCTATCCTCCTAGCCAATTACCCGTGTAGCAGCAATTAAAGCATAATTCACAAATCTCTTATTCTTAAGTATTTAGGTCTTTTCCATTTTCCAATAATAATATTGTAGTGAATATCCTTATACCATAATCTTTTATACCTTTCTAATTATTTATCTGGCACAAATTTCCTCACATATAATTTCTGGATCATGGGGCATGGAAATTTCACTTACTAAAAATTGGTCTTCCAGAAAAGTCTTACCAAATTTCATCCTAGTAGTAGTACATGAAACTATATTGAAACCAGCACTTGCAGTTATTTCTTCTTAATATGTAACAAGTTAATAAGTAAAAATGACAGCTTTCAAAAATAATTTGCATATCTTTGAGATACCTTTTAGAATTTTAATAATCCCCATGATGTTTTCATTGTTCTTCCTATATGAATTATCTCTTAATAACATATTTATCCATTCATAGGATAGTGGGTAGATTAAATGAGATAATTCATATAAATTAATACAGTGACTAGAAAATATGTAGTGTTTAATAATAGTTAATGACTTTTAGTTACCATTATGGGTATTGATGTGTTTTATCTCTTATTACAGATATAAATAAAGGTGGTCAGTGGAGAAATTCAAACTAAGAGAATTAAGCATCTAAATGAAGATACACGCTTAATAGTAAAAATAAAATTATCTTTTCCATAAAGAACATGAAATTACAAATCTATGGAGGGAAAAAATTCTTGATAAGTAATTTAGTTCATGCTTTTCCCAATCCCTGTAAGCAGCATAAGCACTTCCCTTTATATTAGGATCAGAGTGGTGAGTCCAAGTTTTCAGTCCAGAGGAGTTTAGGGATATTTGTTATCCCAAGAATTGTTCTGTGTACCACTTGGATATGCAGGGGGATACACAACTGCTAACTATAGGGAAGAAAGTGGCAGGTCTGGGCCCCATAGGATGTCAGAGGCCAAGATCAACAACAGAAGGGGCATTAAAGGGGCTCTTACTTCACTTCAACACAGAAAGTAGGCTTTTCAGTACATTAAAGAGAAAGTGGCTAATTTTTCCTAAAACCATGAGTATAATTCCCCATTTGCCCATAATTGCCATCATCCTCCTAAACTGAAACTCCCTGCCTCTGAACTCTTGCCTCACTCATCCGTCATTACATTGCTACAGATGTATCATCCTCATCACGGGGTGGATTCATGCTCTTCTCATCTCAGAACAACTTAAGCTCAAAAAAAAACAAAAACAAAACAAAAAACAACACAAAAACCAGAACCTTTAGGCTCTTCCTCCACCTCCATACCTTTGCTCATGAAAGTAAGTCTTAACAATTAGCATAACATCGGAGACTATCCTCCATTCAGCCCTAACCTAGCATTTTCAGCATCAACTCCACCTCATTTCTCTGTACATTCCGTGCCCCTGCTACTAGTCTACTCACTGCTTCTCAAACATGGACCATGAGCATTTATCCCTCCCGTATTTTGCTCCCTGAGCCTGGAACACTATTTCTCCGTTCTCTGTTGACAGAGATGCTGCATATTCTTTGAAGTTCTATCCAGATTCTTTTCATCAAACTTAATCACTCCTGTAGTCTTTTTTTTTTTTTCCTTCTGTAGTCTTAGTACACAATCTATTTGGCACATTTCCTTCTGCCTTGTATTATTGATGGTTATTTACACAAATGCTTTTCCCTTTAGGTCGTAAACATGGAAGAAAGAGTGATGGTATTTTAATCATGTTTGATTTCCCCACAGCCTAGCACAATAGTTCACAAAATGGAAGTGCCTGCTCAGTAATGGTTTTGTGATTCAAACTGAATATTCAGTTCCCAGTTTTAGTTGCTTTCTATATAAATATGAAGAGTACATGTATGAAAAAGACACTCCCCATTAGTTCCAAAGTAGAGTTGCCAGATAAAATACAGAACATATAGTTAAATTTCAATTTGACTTTGAAATTCAAATTCAACTGGATGCCCCATATTTTTATTTGCTAAATCTGGCAACCTTAGTCTAAAGACACACGAATTTCACCACTATCAGGTTTAACTTCAGGGCAACAGTGAATTGGTGTGGGTGTACATCTGTCCCCATCCAGTTCTGGTGTAGTGAAGTGTACATAGACACCACGAATCCTCTTCATGTAAGGGGAAGGTAATACTTTTCTTTAAAAAGGGCAGAAGAACAGAAGTAGTCATTTATAACTGATCCTTACTTTCTCACAAATATAGTGGATATTTGAGGAACTCAAGAGAATAGTTCCAGGTATTAATACAAATTCTTCAAATAGCTTGTTGTTCTGATCAACAAGAGAGCAAGGTAAACCTTTGAGGTCCCTGAGGCACTCTGTTTTTGTATCATCATACAGGACATTTCTTCACACTGCCCTTGGTCTCTTTTATAATCTCTCTAGTATCCCAACCACAATGGGGTCATTGTGTTGGCTCTTCTTATGCCAACCTTCCATGTTCAGCTCTGAGGATCCACGTCTACCTCAGGTTATTTGATAACATCCTCTAACTTTACCGCTCACCTGCACTTACCTCTCACCCCCACCACTTTCCTGGTTTCCTAGGGAACAGTTTGTTGGTCTAATAATAAGCCAATGCTTGCCATTGTACAATGAGAGATCAATAGAACCCACAGGATTCTCTTTGCTCCTAGATAACATCTGCAGTTTAACCTTCTGGGGACAATTCATGGCTCTCCCTAAATTGTCTGATCAAAGAAGGTTGGAATTTCCTGTAGGAGTGGGTGATGTACTCTGTGAGGGAATTATTTTTTGGAAAGAGAAACCTTGCAGTAACCTTCAGATCAAATTATGTGAGCAGCTGTCTGTTGATGAGTTAAGCAGAATCTCTTACTTTAGGACACGTAACTAGTACATTCAGACCTCACCATTTTGACTGCAAAGTAATTTTCTGTTTATTCTAATGACGCCTAAGTTGAGCTCCTATTTGCCCATAAGGAACTTTGTAGCTCCTCAGAAGGGAACTCTCATTGTCTCCTCTGAGGCTGAGGCAGTTAAAGAAGACATCCCTTATAGTCTTCAAGCCTGGCCTCCTCATACTCCTCTACTTCTGCAGACAAAAGCTCCCAGGAGTCCATGGCTTCATTGGAAAAATACTCCCACAGAACCACAGGCACACTTAAAGTAACAAAATTGATTAATTGCAGAAAATTCGTTTCTGGCCATGCAACATATTGAAAAAACAACTGTCAGAAGGATAAAGCTAATGTCCTTGGCCACTTCAGCAACTGCAGTGGGTCAGCCACACAAACTACTAACATATGTGAAGGATCCTGTAGGGAAACAGTGCCTGCTGAATTAAGGAGAGCAGAGCTGCGCTTGGGTTTTGAGAATGCCTTCTGACGGGAGAGTGAACAGCCTTCCATCTGCCAGCGTATTGCTCTACGCTCTGAAGTTGTGACGGCCAACATGTAATATGTGCGTTAGCCCTATGGCTCCTGGTATTTGAAACCAATTGCAGATAACTTTCAAAAAACAGAAGGAAAAATGTATCACAAGGACATAATGATTCAAGGAATTGCAGAGCAATTCAAGGGAATTCTCAGACTTCAAGGAAAGAAGACACAAATGGTTCCTGAAAATAAAAATCTCCAGAAAATTCATAATCCTTCCTCTCCACTCACCTTGTCTCTTTTTCTTTCCTTTTTTTACCTTCTGCCATCAGTTTCCTCTGATCCCAAATCTTCATGGAGATTTGACCCACCACATTGTGATCAGAACCATAAGTACAATAAAGGTTGTCCTGGAAGTGTGGAGTTCTCTTTCCCAGATTTCTCAGGGCCCAGCCTCAATAGGACAGGAGGGTCCCATCATGGGGTCATTGCAACCTGGGCAAACATTACAAAAGCTGTCAACTGCTAGTAGTCACATCTACCATTTCTCTAGGTTTTGCCTGATTAAGGCACACCTGGAAGAGGACAGAGTGGAGATGCCAGATATCTGGTTATATGCTGATGTTAAAATTATGCAAAGCAAATAGTCATAAAGCATAGTTTTAAAAAGGTAACTCAAAAAATGAAATATATTATAGCATATATCAGAAACTCCTATCCCATGAACCCTAACAGTGCCTTGATCTGTCTTCCTTAATTGCTAAGCAGAACATCTCTTAGCAATAAAACTTAGTTTAACTGATTTAAAATAACGTCATTCCATTTGGGCTCATAGCTTTTTTGTGTTTCTGTTTTGTTTTTCTTTTTAATCTAAAATTACTTCTAGTTTACCACTGGCAGAGGTTGGACCTCCTGCCTGAGTAAATTTCCTTAGTGCAATCAGATTTTATTCAAATACTCTTAAAAGAAGTGAAAACTCATCTTATAAAAAATAACTTTTGGATGCCATTCAGCTCTGTGATGGGGAGCTAATACATATGAATAAAACCTTACTCAGTGTTTCTCTTCATTTTTAGTCTTTTCTTTTGTGCACTTTCACGAACAGTTATACTTTCTAGTTATCTCTTACAGTCATTTCCAAGGCATTTTTGTGCACACCTGCCATTAAAAAAAAATCAGTATATTCCTCCAATTTATGTTTATTTGTTTACTAAGTGTATGTATTACAAAGTGAATAAATAATAAAAACTTTACAAGATCTATAATAAATATAAGCAGAAGTTCTAAGATTTTCTTTCTCTGCCCCAACAATCATGTCATGTGCTGGTCTGTTGTCACAGGACATTCCGTCCATCTAAGCTGGGTTGTTGTCAGTATGGTACCTTTCACATCCTAATGGATAGTTGTGAACTTTAGTTACAGTGTATTCTTAGTTCTGGTTCACCTTAAAATGAATCCTCCAAGGCTAAACTTTTCATTGTGTAAGTTCCGTGAATATTTGTTGAGAGTACCAAAAACCACTGAATGGGTGTAAAAGTGACCTTCATCTTACCAGCAAAGTAAATTTTCTGAAAAAAAAAATATTGGGAAAATTAGACATGAGGGTATGGCTGGGCTTTGACAGTAAGGCTACATACACTGAAGGAAGCTGAGCAGTGGTTCAGGCTGTGGCTGACCAAACAAACAGGATCCTACGAGAGAAGAATAATGATGCTCTCCAATGACCAAGTGCCCTTGCTTTTTTTTTTTTTTTTTTTTTGCTCTTGCTTTTTCTTTATATTTTTTTCCTTCTGTCCACTCCCAGACACTGAGACCCTGAGGTGATGCTGACTCTGCCAGCATTTCAGACCAAAGGGAAATCACAAGAGACAGTAACACATAAACCAGCACTCCTTCTTTTAATAAAGCCCTTATCACAAAAGGAATGACTAAAATTTAACAACAGACAAAAAGTGATATTTATTAAATGAATGGCAGGCCAAGGATTAATATCTCTGATCTAAAATAAGTACATACAAATTAATGAGAACAATAAGTCTTGCCCCTAAGTAAATCAGCAGAGACCAGTCACAAAAGAAATGATTGATTAGCAAATGTGTGGGAAAGTGTTCAGTTTTCATTTTTTTAAAAAAAGTCGCAAGTTAAAACAAGATATTCTCTTTCCTCTATCAAATTAGCAAAGATTTTAGGCTGTCATAAAGGTAGTGGCCAGGGCAGTGAAATGAGCAGCTGAATTCATCACAGGTAGAAGCATATATTAACCTGATGCTTTGGAAATCAATATTTCCATAGAGATTGACAGTGGTAAGATGTATATTTCCTTCTACATAGTAACTCTTCTACTAATTTATCTTAGAAAAATCAAAAAGATTTAGAGACCAATATGTTTACTGATACACTATGTATAAAGCACTAAAAAAAAGCTAACTAATTATTTTATGATATGAAAATAGGTAAACTATGATATAGCTACACAATACATCATCATTCAGCTTTTACAATTTATGTTTATTAGGAGATCTTGGTAGCATGATGGATGCTTCCATTAAAGTCATTACTGAAAAAAGTAAGATATGCAGTTGGCCTACATTAGTAATAACAACCAAGAAACAAAACATACCAGAAGGCTCTAGGTAAAAGTAGCCAAAAATTCTGGGTAATTTTTCTTGGTTGGTGGATCTATGAATGATTTTAGTTTCTTCTTTCTATGTTGTAGTTTCATTTTTTACAAGTCTTTTCAAATTTATATTCATGTAACATCTTTATTGAGGTTATAGCTACCATGTTCCAGACACTATCCTAAGTGTTTAGAGTAAAGCAATGATAAAAACAAAACTTCCACTCTTAGTAGTGCTGCCATATTTAACATAAAAATATAGGCATCTAGTTAAATTAGAATTTCAGATAAACAATGAATAATTCTTTAGTGTATGTATAGTATTTTATTTGGCACTCCTGTCAGGGAATTTAATTTAGTGGAATTTCTATGATGAGCTTGATTAAATTTTTTTTTTAAGATTTTATTTATTTATTTGACAGAGAGAGATCCCAAGTAGGCAGAGAGGAGGAAGCAGGCTCCCTGCCCAGCAGAGAGCCCGATGTGGGGCTCAATCCCAGGACTCTGGGATCATGACCTGAGCCAAAGGCAGAGGCTTTAACCCACTGAGCCACCCAGGCACCCCTTGACTAAATATTTTAAACTTATTTTTTATTGCATCAAAATACACTTAACATACAACTTACCATTTTAACCATATTAGAGTGTACCAGGCAGTGGTATTAAGTCTGTTCATAATGCTGTCTAGTTCTGGAACTTCATCACCTTGAATGGAGAACTCTGTACGTATTCGGCATTTACTCCTCATTTCCTGTTCTCCCCCAGTGCCTGAAAATCACTAGTGTGCTTTTCGTCACCACAGCTTTGTCCATTCTGGGATATTTCTGGTAAATGGAATCACAAAAGATGTGGCCTGCTGTGCCTGGCATCTTTCAGCTGATGTTTTTAAGGTTGGTCCATGCTGTAGCATGTATCAGAGTGCCATTCGGTTTTGTGGCTGGATAATCCTCTATTGTGTGTATATACCACATCTTGTTTATCCATTTGTCTCTTGATGGGCATTTGGATGGTTGCCACCCTTTGGCTATTGTGAGGTATGTATTAGTTTTATAATGAAAAAAATAAGTTTGAGTTAAACTATTACAAGGCACAATGAAAATCTTTCTCAGAGCCTCCTCTGAGAAATATTCAATCAAGACAAAATAATGTTTTCAGCAAAATAAAATGTGGCAGCTATAAAGAAGTATAAAATACAGAGTTTGCCATCAAGAAGCTTATACCAAATTCTGGGAAATGAAAGTCAAAAGTCCAGCATGTAATCACAATAAGGCTACTCTATCTTTGTTAAAAACAGTTGAATTTAGATGACCAGTTCAGGAACAATAAGTAGGGCAAATCTTCAGGATTAAAAACTTACCCAATAATTGTGCTTTAAAAAAAAAAGCAAGACCCTTATCCAAAGATAGGTCATATCTTCCAATCCTTAAAGCTTCAAAAGTTCAGAAGTATTGGAGTCCCTCTTCTAACACCTCCTCACAGCCCATGTTTTATTCTTGCCTTCCCATTTTTAGAGAATGTTCTTTTTGTTTAGGTCCTCTGAGGTTTTCAGACTTACATCAGTAAATTCTTTCTCCAACAGCTGGGGGAAGCTGGCTTGTAAAACCTTGTATTGGCATCCTCTCAGAGCATTATGAAGCATAGGAGGTAGAAGCAACATGCGGGGCACCTTCACCCTTTTTCCTTTGGCAGGAGCCCAAGCAACCAATGCCCAACTCAAAGCCAAAGGAGACGAAAAAGGAGCGATGAGAAGTAAGTTGGGGTGCTAAAGAGCGGAATCAGAAACTCCAGAGTCCTCAACTGTCTTCTGTGGCTCAGTTGGCTCATTCCCTCTTCCAGAATTTGTCAGATTTCTCTTCTTTGCCTTTGCTCAAGTTACCTGCCTTACCTTGCTTCCTACTACTCACTGATGAGAATTTTATGCATTTTTTTCCTTCGGGTTTCTTTAGGGTTCAGTGTAAATCTTACCTTCTTCAAAGAGGCTTTGCCGGTCTTGTTCTTCTTTGGAAGTGTTTGGAAAGTCTTCCAAAGAGGTTTTGCTGATACCTATTCCTTCCTTCCAAAGAAGGAAGATGTGGTTTCTTCCTTCTTTAGACTTTATCTCCCCATATGTACCATAATTGCTGAATATTCTACTTATTTATTTTTTAAATATTTTATTTATTTATTTGACAGAGATCACAAGTAGGCAGAGAGGCAGGCAGAGAGAGGGGGGGGGGAAGCAGGCTCCCTGCTGAGCAGAGAGCCCGGTGCAAGACTTGCTCCCAGGACCCTGAGATCATGACCTGAGCCAAAGGCAGAGGCTTTAACCCACTGAGCCACCCAGGCGCCCCATTCTGCTTATTTACATTTGTGTTTTTATGTTAGCACTTATTCCCACTTGCCCTACTGTCAATGGACAGACATAATACACCCCCAAAACTTTGTCTCCTTGTGGTAGCAGCTACACTCCACTTTGTTTCTAAAGCTTCCACATCCTTTCATTGATTCTGCCAACACCCGTGACAGGTTGAGCAGTGTCATACACAGGGTTGATGTTCAGAAGAAAGCACTTAATGGATGAGTCATTGACTTTTTTAGAGTCAAGTTTCAGAGGCAGAAAAGTTTTTTCAAATACAAAATGCCTAAATAATACGGTGGTGGTGTTTACATGCTCGGTGCAGGCTGGAAGCATTTGATTCTCTACATTATCTGATAGATGGGGCATCTCTTCTCTCTTTTTGTTCCTAAAAAAATTTTGTCTTTGAGGGTGTAAAAGGGAGAATTTAGCTCTCTTCTTTGTGGCTATGTCCCAAAGAGTATCCTTCCTTCATTTTCATTTTTTTCTTTAACCATTATTTTTCTACACTTAATTTCTCATCTTCCTACACCAAGTCATATAAATTTTTATCCTGTTATTGTTTTAAGAATTTTTTCCAGGGGCGCCTGGGTGGCTCAGTGGGTTGGGCTTCTGCTTTCGGGTCAGGTCATGATCTCAGGGTCCTTGGATCGAGTCCTGCATCGGGCTCTCTGCTCAGCAGGGAGCCTGCTTCCCCCTCTCTCTCTGCCTGCCTCTCTGCCTACTTGTGATCTCTGTTAAATAAATAACTAAAATCTTAAAAAAAAAAAAGATTTTTTTCTGTAGTATTAACCCAATGATCATACACGAGGCTAATTGTCATATTTATGTGAAAAGTGGGAAAACAGCACTCTCAAATGGAGAAAGTAACCAAAGAGTTAATGTACTTAACCCAAAACCCCTGGGGATATTGTTGTTCTCATGATGAATCATACTGCTGACCTTCCATATCGTTCCAATTGCAGTATAGTTGTCAACATTTGATTTTATTAACTTATCCATCCCTTCAACAAATATTTCTGACTATGATGTCTGAGATGCTGAACTAAGCACTACCATGTGACACACTGGCTCATGGTCCTCCTAATTCTGTTCTTGTTCTCTTTTACCTGCACAGACTTTCCCACTGTCCCTAAAGGACTGGTGTTCTCTAGGGGTTGGATCTTGAGTGCCTTTTTTTTCTTACTGGGAATGTCTAATGTCTGACACAGATGCAACCATTTTCCTCCCTGGAGCCAGTGGTGGATATAATCATGATTCACGGTGCTCTTTCCCATTCTGCCTAAAAGGGGCCTTAAATTCTTTCTCAACAGGGCATCTCAGAAAGCTCACTGTCATTTGGAGGTTATGTGCAACAGGAAATATGCTTCCCCTGAACCTCTCTCCCTGCGTGATTTCAGCTATGGTTTCCCCATTCACTTCTGGTAAGGTGCTTCCCAAACTCTACCTGACATGTTCCCTGAGTTCTAGATTCGTATTTCCAATAACCTGAAGTGCTTCCCCAGTGGGTGTCTCAGACCCAGCATGTCCAAAACCAAACTTACCATGTTCTCCATGAACCTGCTCTTAGGAATTTCTATTTAAGCAATCACCCAGTTTGGAGACTTTTTAGGCTTATCTCTTTCTCTTATCTTTCACTGCTCATCTGCATATGCAATTGGTCATTAAGTTATATCAATTCTTCATACATGTCTCCTAAATATATTATTTCTTATCCTTTTTGCACATCCTTAGTTTAGACCTTTCGGATTGCCTTCACGGATTCTTGTAATCGCCTCTATTATTCTCTGTGAACAAATTATTCCCTCTCCTGACTAGCCTCCACCTGGCCATCAATTATCTTCCTAGAGCAATGATCTGACTATATTAGTGGTTTCTTTCATTTCCTTCCATGGATCCTTGAAATCCTTCAGTGTCACCAAGAGAAATATCAAATTCCTTCTTGGCAGGATATCCAGAGCTAGCACTTCCTGACCTTCCCAAGCACATTTCTCACCACTTCCCCAATGCCTGGCTTCCTGCCTCAGGTGTGCAGTTAAAGCTACTCCCTAAATACACCAGGAATTTTTACACCTCTTTGTCTTTCCTCATGCTATGCAATCTGCATAGAATGTCTGTCCCCCATTAATGACCTAGGAAAGTTCTCCTCCTTCCAAGTGTATTCTTCCCCTCTTCTTCTTTCCCCTCACACTCCCCTCCTGTCCCAGCCTCTGTTAATGGTACATGTTTCTATGTTGGATGGTGGTTAATTGAATCTGCTCCACCAACCCGTTTACTCCTAGCATAGTCTTATCCGATTTTGTATCTACAATATGAATAGCAGAGTTCCCAACACAGTAAAAGATGAGTGAATGTTCTTGGCATTTGTCAAACTAAAGCATGCCCTATGTTCTAAATCACTTTGCTCTTTAAAGAGTAGCTGGTTAGTTTAAGAAAAAAAGGTTGGTAAATTTGTCTTATAGTTGATTCTTATCACGTGGTCTCAAGTCGGAAATTACTGAATTGCCAATATTTCCCCAAGCTGCCAATAAAATTTTTTAGAAAGTTATGCAGTGAGGTGATTCATCCAGACTTTGTAAAGCAAAATTTTCCCTTCGTTTTCTTGTTTTAGAAACAAAAATAAAACCATCAATGCTTGATTGGCACAAGCAGAAAAATCCTTTTGTTTTGTGTAATCCAGTGTTTTCATTAAGTAATTTGCAGAGTATGAAGACAAAAAGAGTTTTTGTAGGGGGTTCCAGAGGCATTCTTCCCAAAAAATATGATTAATTTGAATAGTAGAGTTGGAATCTCCAACTGTACCTCATAAAAGCCATCCCTAGGGAAAAGGACATCACAGTAACAAACGGCTTCTACTTCTGGATAGAAATCCCATTATCCCATTTCATGCTGCCTACAAGCCCCTGGAAGAAAATGTTTCATGACACTCTCAGACTAAAATCTGTTTTAAAAAGGGAAGCCTGCTTATGGTGGTGGTTGGACATAGTAATATGATATAATCAAATTTTGGTCTATGTAACGAATGACACAACTCTTTACTATAAAATTTTAAATATGAGAAGTTGTATCAGAGAGTTAATGCACACTAGACTTTAAAATAAGGCTAAAATAACAGTGTTGGTGGCAGGTGCCCCAAGCCAATCTAATAATATTTAGCTGCATTATAAAACTGTATTTAATAAGGCAAATAGGATTAGTGAATTATAGTGTAGTTTATGAGGGAATAAGGGCCTGCTGTCCAGATACTGCTGCCAGCACTTCCTATTGGAAGTGTTTCATGGACTGTGGAAATTGGTTTAAATTACGCAACCCAAATTTTAGGTGGAATCTTTAAGAAATGGGTCAAGACATAGAAAGAGAGAAAAAAAAAATCCCAGTAAGTCAGAATACCAGTAAGTGAATCTTTCCTACAAAGAAAAAGATGCCAGATTACAAATGAGCACGCTCTTTAGTTAGTGGGCTGAATCAGTGGCAGGCCCAGATAAAGGGAACAATGGACACCTTCTGACACCAGGCTGTGTGTCTGGTGAGCATCCCTCAGTGGAAATGTTAGTACTGTGTGAGTATTTATTGTGTTTCTATAAAGTCCTAATGAGCTCCTTGGGTGAGAGTGAAACCCTTTGCTTTTTCACACTGTGCTCAAGACCCCTAAACTTCATGGGGTCAAATCTAAAGAAAGGGTAATGGACCATGAGGTCCAGCTTAATAGACCTGATATTAACACAGCAGCAAGAATGTCACCAAATGCAAAGTTTAGGGCAAGCAATGAATGAAGTATTTGTTACACTTAAATAATATACAAAGGTTATAACAGAGTAGTGGCACTATATCAATGTCATCATTGCAGGACTTTGAAAATCTGCCATGTATGAAATAACCTCGTAACACACATCTTTAGGTTCCAATAGACAAATTTGCTTTTCAAATAATAGATTAGAATAGAAAGTTATGCCACTACAGTGACTACCTATAGTTATTTTTTAGATATTAAAAATCTCTTGTCCATAGAAATAATCAGGATACTTTCAGCATCTATTATTCATGTAACAGAAAGACACTGCCCTCTACGTTGATGATACAGTTCATATACTTAAGTGTACACTTTTTTCTAAATGAAATAGATTTTTCTCCTCGAGTGGTCTGGTTTCTTTAGGTCAGGACATATGTCCCTTGACATAGCCACATCGAGTATGATGACATGAAGCAGAACCACGTGTATAAATACAGGAATTTTTTACCAGACTCCTTCGTCCGTGTACTTGTTGGCTTGTCCCAATAAGCCTGGTCTGTTACAGCGAACTTCAGTTCAGATGATGCCACGTTCGCCTCGGACTTGGGATCTGAGAGCACTGCCCTCTGTGGTTTTGTTTGATGATGGACACATCATCACTCTCTCACATGGGTAAGAATGGGACAATCTGAGGGTTTTTGTGTGCTCGTTCACCTTCAGGTTTTTATTTTTGCTGGGTTAAATACTTTTCTTTGGAATCAACTCAAGTCGGTTGTAAATTATTTGAGGACAAGGACTGTATTTCTGCCTCTGCTGTTTTATGTTTCTATTCCCAACACCAAAGACAAAGCCATGGTATTGTCTACACACTCCACACCTCCTGCAGATATATAAAAGAAATGTTCATCATTACTTACAATTACCTCTTTGTTTCCAAGACTTGATGATCGCAAAAGTGGAAAATTGCATTTGTGCAGGAAATTCAGGCAGTACACTGTCAAATTAATTAACATATGCTGTCAAGAACTTTCAGCAACTTACTATCTGCTAAGTCTCCATTTCATTTTGCATTAACTTGATTTCAAGGAGTCTGCCCCATACCAATTGTCAGAGGTTACTAGAAAGTCACTTTCATATTTGTAAAATGAGACCAGGTTCAAAGAGATGAAACACCTCACATATTTCAGAAAAACTAGTTTCAGTGCTTCAGTACATAAAGCAAGGATATTTAGAAACAAACAGACAAAACTGTTTCTGGATTCTTTAAATTCCTTGGTTAACTATTGTCATTTCTCTTTGTTCTTTTAGGACTAATAGGGATGGAAAGAATGGCATGACCATTTTACTTTTACTTGTTTTTTTTAAAGGAAATACAGAGAAATTCAAAAGTGGAAACCAAATTAATTTTTATTAATAAAGGAAAAGTCAAAAGCACTCATCTGTTGATGATGCTGACCCTAAAAAAGGGAGACTAGGAGCCAGCGGAATGTGTGTGATACATGAACATCAAAATTCTGACCTACCTCAAAATATCACTTCCACCAACCTGCCAGAACACCTAGAATTTCTGCCACTGGAGTCTTTACTGTGTATTAGAACATCATTTACAGATAGTCCATTAAAATGCAGACACAGTGTTCTTACCCAATAATATCCATTCCCTTTGTGGTTCGTATTAGCCAAGGGCAGGCTATAGTCCAGAGCAGATGTCTGAACCAAAAGAGAGTAAAGACTTGAGTAAAATAGGATGTGAGGGGAATTCTGGAGACTCAGGGTGTCCAAGCCACTGGACATGGGTATCAAGAAGGCCCCATCTGAGAGAGTAGGGTGACACTGAAGACTGTCCTCTTCAGAAGTGGGCATGAAGCCTAGTTATGCTTCTTAGTGAACTGTTTCTAAAGGTTTCCCTAAGATTAGCAGTTCTTAAGGGAATTTAAACATACAAAAGCATAATTTAAAAAAATAGTGTAGAATTCATTTCTTCTGATATAATTTGATCAGTGAGTGCAACAAATACATTAAAAAATAGGTACTTCTGCTTCCGGGAAGATGGAGTCAAACAGACAAGATTCACCTTTCCACTGTATTATATACAGCCATAAGTTAGAAAAAATTATTTTTAAGACAGTGAACATTAGGGAGTGAAGGACAGTGATACCCAAATGATGATTTTTTAAAAATAAACTGTTTAAGAGTAACTTTAGAGTCACACCAAAATTGAGCAGAAAGTACAGAGAGCTCCCACATACTCTCTTCTTCCCCTGACGCACAGCCTTCCCAAGTATCAACATTCCACACCAGAGTCGTACACTCAACAATTAATGAACCTACATCGCTACCCCCTCATCTCCTAAAATTCATAGTTTACATGAAGGTTCACTCTGGGTGTACATTCTACAGGTTTTAGCAAGTGTAACATGACATGTATCTACTATTATAGTATCATACAAAATAGTTTCACTACCCTTAAAATCAGAGGGGGGGAGATGAACCATGAGAGACTGTGAACTCTGGGAATCAAACAGGGTTTTAAAGGAGAGTGGGTTGGGGGGAATGGGTGGGCCTGGTGATGGGTATTAAGGAGGGCATGTCGTACTGAATGCTCCATGAGTCATGGAACACTGCATCAAAAACTAATGATGTACTATATGGTGTCTAACATAAGAAAAATTTTTTAAAAATAAAAATCTGATCTATGCGGGGAAAATCTACTATGTTCTGCCTATTTGTCCCTCCCTCCATGTTAAACCCTGGAAACCACTGATCTTTTTACTGTCTTTACAGTTTGCATTTTACAGAATGTCATATAGTTAGAATCATACAGGATGTGGCCTTTTCAGATTGTCTTCTTTCACTTAGCAATGTACACTTGAGATTCCTCCATGTCTTTTCATAGCTTGATATTCATTACCTTTTAACTTGTAATGATATTCTATCGTCAGGCTCTACTACATTTTATTTATCCATTCACCTACTGAAGGACATCTTGGTTGCTTCCAAGTTTTGGCAATTATGAATAAAGCTGCTATAAACATCCATGTGCACATTTTTGTGTGGACATAAGCTTTCAGCTCTTTTGGGTAAATAACAAGGAATGTAATTTCTGGATCAGATGGTAAGAGTATTTTTAGTTTTGTCAGAAGCTGCCAAACCGTCTTCCAAAGTGGCTGTATTATTTTGCATTCCTGCCAGCAATGAATGAGAGCTCCTGTTGCTCCACATCCTCTCCAGCATTTATTGTTGTTAGTGTTTTAGATTTTAGCCATTCTAATAGATATGTAGCATTACCTCATTGTTATTTTAATTTGTGTTTTCCCTAATGACATATCATGGTGAGCATCTTTTCATGTGGTTGTTTGCCATCTTTTTATCTTCTTTGATGAAGCGTCTATTCAGATCTTTTGCCCATTTTTTAAATTGGGTTGTTTGTTATTGTTGAGTTTTAAGGGTTCTTTGTATATTTTGGATAACAGTCCTTTATCTGATATGCCTTTCGCAAACATTTTCTCCCAGCTTGTGGATTGACTTCTCATTCTCTTGGCAGTGTTTTTCATAAAGCAGAAGATTTTAATTATAATCAAGTCCAGCTTATCACGTGTTTCTTTCATGGATCATGCCTGTGGTGTTGTATCTAAAAAGCCATCTATATTTTCTATGTTATCTCTAGGAGTTTCATTGTTTTGTGCTTTGCGTTTAAGTCTATGATCAGTTTTGGTTTAGTTTTGTGAAGTGTGTCAGGTCTGTGTCTAGATTCATTTTGTGTATGTGAGTGGATGTCCAATCATTTTAGTGTCATTTCTTGAAAAGACTTTTTCTCCATTGTATTGTTTTTGTTAAATATCAATCGACTGTATGTATATGAGTCTATTTTTGAGTTCTTTATTCTCTTCCATTGATCTTTTTTGCCCATTATTTTGTCAATACCACACTCTCTTGATTATTGTGATTAATAGTAAATCTTGAAGTCTGGTAGCATCAGTCCTCCAACTTTGTTACTCTCCTTCAATATTGTATTGCTATTCTGGGTCTTTTGCTTCTGTATAAAGTTAAAATCAGTTTGTCAATATTCTCAAAATAACTTGCTGGAATTTTTACTGCTATTACATTGAATCTCTTGATTAAGTTGGGAAGAACTAACATCTTGACAATATTGAGTCTTCCTATCCATGAACATGGATACCTAAGGTGGTGGATTTTTTAAATATTTTGCTATAAATAGAAAAGAGATGCTTTAATTGGGAGACTTACTGATACATTTTTTAAAAACAATAATAAAGTCAGTGTTTTTTTTAAAAGAACACTTATGATGACTTTAATTATAAAAATTAAATATCCCCAAATTTCCTAACAAATGGTAAAATAACTCATTTATTCAAGAAGCCAAACTCTACACAAGATGATGAGAATACAAAAGCATTGGAGACTTCTACAAGCTCACAGTTTGGAGGGGAATGAGTAATAGGGGATTGCATCATTGTGTCATAGATGTAAAAACTACAGGGTCCTCTGGGGTCCATTAGGAGTATAACTTACCTTGAAGGGTCAGGGAAGGCTTCCTGAAGATGGTGAAATTTAAACTGAGATGACTCCTTCTCTTCCCAACTTTTAAATATTGAAGGACTCCATTCTCTTCCCTATCTACCTTCAGTCCCTAGATGATTGCAACTATTTCAATACTAAACAACTTTAGCTCTTGGGTCCCAGCACTGATTCAAGCATTCCTGACTTGTCTCTTGAACTTTGATCTCAGATATCTAAATGCCTCCTAGACATCTACATTTGGATGTCGAAGAAGTGCCTCAAATTTAATTTAAGACAATAGTCTTGACTTTCTTCTTCAAACTCTATTTCTCCCCAGTCTTCCCACCTTAGCAAACCTGTTGCATCATCTGAAGACCTTGGAGTCATCCATGACTTCCATCTTTCTCTCTCATTCCACAGTGATTCATCAGCAAGTCCTGTTGACTAATTTCAAAATAAATCCCAACCTCAGTGACCTCCCCTGCTGTCCCCCTAGCTCATACATATCATCTCCTGTCTGCAGTATTGTGATAAATTATTGGCTCTTCTAATTCCAGCATTGTTCTTCAGAACAGCATAAGTGATATATATTTTTTTAATATTGGGGTATCAGCTCTCAGTTTTCAAAAGACTTCCAACAACACTTAGACTAAAATCCAAATTTCATACAATGATATACCTAGATTGTTTGGCTCCTGCTTACCTCTCTTTGGTTTCCTACTGATCCACCCTTGGCTTACCTCCCTCTTGCTACAGCTGGCCTGTGCGCTGATCCTCATAGGGACCATTCTCATTTTCATATTAAAGCCTTTGTATTTGCTCTTCCCTCAGCCCAGAACTTTCTTTCCTCCAGTCTTGGCAGTGTTCTAGCCCCGTCTCTCACATTGCAAGAGCCCAGGGCAAAAGTAAAATTAGAGTTTCTGCATCTTGTGTTTACAATGATAAGACAACAAACTGCCAAGTAAAATATATTATATTCTCTTGCCTTGACAAATAGACTTTCATGGTGACAATTTTATGTCAGTGTAAAGCTGTGGTTATTTTATGATAGGGTAGACAAAATATTAAAGATTACTAACTTTAATAATTTTATAGTACAATCAAAATTTTATTAAATTGATTAAGATGAACTTGTACTTCTTTTTGGAAAAGGTACGTAGACTATAATAAATATTTTTGTACATATAAAATGATCCACAAGTCTAGTGTTCAGTGTCCTGATAATTTCAATGTAAAAAGTCAAATTCATTTCTATCTCCAAAACTGCAAATCAGAGCATGAGGAGAAGGAAGGAAGTGGACATTTAGCACACTAATGGGAAATAATTTGTCATTATGCAAGAATCCGTTCTTTCCTGAGAAGAATCTGACAAGTCAATTAACATGTCTTTTACCGTGCACCGCTGTTCCTCAGGCCCTCTCCAGTATGAACAGCAGTACAACCAGCCACCCTTAACAGCATTGGGACGTTGTGGCCTTTTCTTTTGAGGTCACAGCACAAGAAATTTTTTGACAAGAGTTTCTCTGGCATCTGAGCGCCAGTTTATTCCCAAGAAGAGACATTTAGGGTCACTCATTGTGCTGTGCTAGCGCTCAGTGCTAAGCCCTGAGAAAGAGAAGCACACATGTATTCTTTGATAAATGTGTTTGTGTTTGTGATATGTGTGTCCATCTAATGAGCAGAGCCTGGGGAAGCTGCCATCTTGCCTGTATCGCAGGTGGTGTTATAAAGCTCATGCCTAGGATTCTTGCAGGTTTTGATTCAAACACCACCTAATTAGCTACTCCCAACACACATAAATGCATACACACATGCGCGCGCAGGTGCGCACATGTACTCTTATAATTCTCTAGTCCCTCTTCCAGATTTCATTTTCTTCAGAGTACGTATTCCTACCTGACACCTGCTGTGTATTAATTTTTTTCTTGTTTATGTCCCCAACTTAAATATAAGCTCTGTAAATAAATACTCCTTTCCCCTTTCCTCTTAGGTCACTGCTAGGCAGTGCATGTGTATGTTCAGGGGAGTGGGGGCAGGAGCATCAGCTAGAAAGAAGGTAACACAAGGAATGCAGGACAGTTACCCAAGTCACTTGTGCTCAGGTATACTTCTGACAAATACCATAAGATACTACTGTTTTCCAGATTTCTGTGTTTACAGTGGAAACTAAGGAAATCTTCTGCTAGAAGTTTAATTCGGGAGTTGAGAAGGTGACTTGCTGACATTCGTTCCCCTTCAGTGTTCTGCAGTGAGAACTTGAGGGCATCCTCTGAGTCCTTTCTCACCCTCTGTGGCCCCCTTAGCTTGTGTCCTTGAATAAGGTCATAAACACATTACCAAAATCAGACCCTCCCTCTTACAAATATGTCTACATGATCGTATCGTTTACAAAGTAAAAAAATGTAAAGTGAGAAAGCTAAGGGTAGTGTCCTGCCCAAAAAAACTCAGTGGAAGAGGCATTGGCAAGACAAATGCAATCTAAATGCAAATAAAAAATAAAATATTCTTTTTTATAAAAAATTTTATTTATTTGAGAGAGAGAGTGAGAGAGAGAGCAAAAATAGGGGAAGAAGCAGAGGGAGAAGCAGGCTCCCTGCTGAGCAGAGAGCCCAATTCGGGACTTGATTCCAGGACCCTGGGATCCTGACCTGAGCCAAAGGCAGAGGCTTAACTGACTGAGCCACACAGGTGCCCCCCAAAATAACTATTCTCATAAATAGAAGACTGGCGTATTTCCTGAGCTTTTTCTTTTCTTTCTTTCCTTCTCTTTTATTTTTTTGGTTTTTTTTTCCATTCTCTCAAACCATCAGTCCTAGATTATACCAGTAAAAAGTACATAAAGGAAATCATTGTAAAAATAAAATTAATATATCATGACTGAAGCCAAAAATATACAGTTTCTTTATAATAGCAGTGAAGGAAAAAAATGTAGAACTCATCCCATTAAAAGGGTTATTAATAACACTTCACTAATAACATAGACTTCACTGGGTCAGCAGTTTAGCTGAAACAGTCCCTGACAGCAAGCAACCTCATCAGAGTTTGGTTCGTTTTTTTCTTTTGAAACATTTCTTCATGAAATTGTTTCTGGTGTACCTGTGTCAATGGCTTCGCAGCATTTCTTTTTTCTTTTCTTTTTTTTTTATTTTAAGCTTTAAAATGTATGCTCTCCCCACAGAATTTTCACGCAGTCTTCTAAGCTGTTGGAAATTGAATCTTTTCATGGCAGTAATGATGATCAGTTAGCTGATGTAAACATTTGGGAGCTATCCAAAACGTCTGCATCAAACGCTAAGTGAAAATAGGAGATTTCATGTTTCATTCTAAAGACTTAGATAGACTCTTTTATAAATAGATGTCAAGAATGAATAGTGATTTGTACTTTCCTTGGAAAATTCTGCCACCTTGAATTTATATATAAGAGTCTACAGTTAGAAAAATGAGGTAGGCCTCATAGTTTTAGGGAGAAGACATGCTGTATGATTCTATATACAATTACCTGGGGGAAAAGGGAGAAAGAAAGAAAGGTGATCTTAGTTATAGATTCTCAGTGTTTTGGGACAAGAGTTCTCAAATTAACTCTACTTCAGGTGTGAGTAATTCTCCAGGTACAAATTTTGCATGTGGTTAGTAATCGTGGCTCTACACCTTCCTTAGATAAAACCTCCAGGTTATCTGTCAAAGAGTATGTTTTATTAATGAGCCTTTATTAAATTACTATGTGCCAGGAAGTGTGCTATCCACTAAAAATGTGAGATTTACTTCACATTCCAGTGAGGAAGAGCTATGTACTAAAACACACACACACACACACACATTTAATACTCAAAAGAATTGAAAGCAGGGTCTTGAAGAGACCATTGGATACCCCTGTTCACTGCAGCATTACATACAATAGCTAAAACTTGGAAGCAAACCAAATGTCGCTGGAGAGATGGATGGATAAACAAAATGTGATATATATATACAATGGAATATCATTCAGCCTCAAAAAGGAAGGAAATTCTGGCACATGCTACATCATGGATGACCCTTGAGGACATTATACTAAATGAACTAAGGCAATGCATACAAACTAACACCATGTGATTCCACTTATATGAGGTACCTATTATATTTAAAATCATAGGCACAGAAGTAAACCAGTGATTGCCAGGGACTGGGGGAAGGGACAATGGAGAGCTATTGTTTAATGGGTACATAGTTTTGGAGATGGATGGTGGTGATGGTTGCCTAACAATGTGAATGTAATTAATGCCAGTAAACTGTACCGGTAAAAATGGTAAATTTAGGCTATGTGTATTTTATCACAACAAAAAATTTTTAAAAACACAGCCACATTTAAGAATGATAAGTATGCACTAGAAACAGGGATGCCGGAGTGGCTCAGTGAGTTAAATGGCTGCCTTCAGCTCAGGTCATGATCCTAGTGTCCTGGGATCGAGTCCCACATAGGGCTCCTTTCTTGACAGGGAGCCTGCTTCTGCCTCTGCCTGCCTGTGCTCTCTCTCTCTGACAAATAAATAAAATATTTTTTTAAAAAGTATGCACTAGAAACATAGCATACTATAGGGTCACTGAAGAGGAGGCAGTACCCTCTGTGTCAGGTGGAGACACAACTAGAGAAGGCTTGCAGTGGAGGGGATAGCCGAGGGCTCCAAGGACAGAACACATTAGCACTTGCTCAGCCACCTTCATCTAACACCAGGTTACCGAGCCCTCCTAACCCCTCTACACACCTACTTTCTGGAAACCATGGCTCCCGATTCCTGACTGGAGAACCTGCCCTCCGGGGTGCCCCAGACTCCCCCTCTCGCTCATGACTTGTGTGCTTTTCAAGTCAGAGGTGTTGATTCCTGGGGGTCTATGCCAGTTGTATTAACTAGTATCATTACTCAAACTAAATGTTATGTGAATCAATTCGGGTTCAGTGTGAAAACAAAGAGAATTCTGGGTCTATGAAAACAAATGCTTTGGAAGGGCTCCCTAAATTGAAAAAATGAAAATCTGAAATGAAAATTGAAGATGTTTTTGCATTGGGGAGGTCAGACACCTAAAAATAACTGGAAGACAATGGTAAGACGTCTCGATGAATTTTGCATTCATTACCTTGTGAGTGCATTTCAACTTCTCTCTTCAGTGAAATGAAAGCTAGAAATTATAGAACCATGCAAAAAGGAAAAAAATAATTCAATATCAATGTGGAGGAATTTCAGTCAGCAGACTTCTTCTCAAAGAAAAAGCCTGGACCCTACCATTAAAGTTTGACCACTTAAATGAGACATTTGTATTTTAATTTTAAACAGTTCAATAAATACAGATAGATAATCTTTTATTAACTCCCTTTCTCTACCACAGTATCAATTACAGGTGTGAGTTTCTTGGGTATGAAGACAGTGGTGTAGAGCATAGACTCTGAAACCAGATTTCCTGGGTTGGATTATGGCTGTACCACTTAGGAGCTATCTGACTTGGAGCAAATTAATCTCTTTGCACCTTAATTTTATCATCTATTTAACGGGGCTAATAATAGTACCTATATAAGACATTTAGTGTATGCAAAGCCTTAGAAAAGTGCCTGTCACAATTAATGCCATGTAAGTGTTAGCTATTCCCAGTGCAAGTAACGGTACTGGTACTATTACTACTAACTGTATTCTGCCAGGGAGTGAAGGAAGCGGGGAAGCAAAGAGGAGCGGGTATTTGGAAAAGGGAATTGACTGCGAACTACAGAGTTGTGATCATGCCAGCTGGAGGTGTAGTACCTGTGGGAAAGATGAATGATGAGATCGTCTCCAGTCTAGATGGGGAAGGTGCTCTTCTGCCACCCCACCGCTGACCTGCCCGGTATTTCTAATCCTCTCTGCTCTCTCGGTCACTGGTATGCCTGGTTGTGAGATCCTAATGAACATGGAGTTTGAGTGGTCTCAAACCCTAAGGAATTTACAATGTAGAAAAAGAGTCTCACACATAAATAATACAAGAGAATACATGTTGTTAAGAATACCTTATATATTCTGTATTTTAAGTAAAAATGTGTTACAGCTGCAAAGAAAAAGGTACAACAAACTGACCTGAGAGAAGGTGATAGAATGTGTGCATTGAGCTGGATGAATAAGCATTTATCCATAAATGGTCGCATAAAATAATAAGCATCCAAATGCACATGGCCGTGGCTAGAATTAATAGAAGAGGTCATCAGAGTGCCCTTTGCAAGTTGAGCAACAAAGAAACCTTCTGCCCTACACTAAAGGATTTGGAAAATATAACATCTGTATCACAAGGTCATGGGTATTTTCAGTTCGACTTTTCCCTGATGAAACTCTGAAATATGTCACTGAGCCAAACCAACTATCTATGATTAAGTCATATGACTTCTGAAATATTTCTTTCTTCCATCTTCCTATTTTTTAGCTCTCTAGCTTAGACAACTGGCAAGATAAAAATGAACATGAAATGTTGAGTACAACCAAGAAAAGGCTATAACCATTGTTCACTGTCTTTCCCTTCAATACAACCCACTAAAAGGAGATTCCATAAAATCATTCCACTTTGGTGTCATACTTTATGGACAGTGTCATTCTGGCATCATTATTCTGTGTCTTACATTAACGTTCTAGAAAGAAATGGAGACGGGAACATTCTCCTGAGTGCTCACTAAAGATTGGAAATGGACAATGAGGAGATCAAGCACTCAGCATTGGAATTTGCCACAGAAAAACAGGTACTGATTCCTACCCTAAAATTTATTCACTGTGTGATAATGGAAAAGCTACAGAATGTCTGTAAAATGCAGGCACTAATTCTTATCCTCTTGCATTTCTGGAAAATTAAGAAAACTAATTAAGATAAACTACTTGGCACATTACAGATATTTGGTAAATGTTTCTTGAATGAATAAACTTACACAATGCAGTTCTTTTTATTCTTTACCTTTTTCGAAAATATTTTATTGGTTTTGAATTTCAAGAGTGATTGTATTTGTTTGCTAGGGCTGCCAACACAAAGGACTGGAAATTGGGAGGCTTAAACAACCGAAGTTTCTTCTCTCACAGTTCTGGAGGCTGGAAATCCAAGAGCAAAGTGTTGACAGCAGGGTGGGCTCCTTCCAGGGGCTGTGAGGGAAGGCAGTGGCTGCTCCAGGCCTCTCCCCTCGACTGTAGATAGCCATCATTTTGTCTTCCCATTGTCTTCCCTGATTCTGTGTCTAAGTTTCCCCTTTATAAGGGCATATGGATGGCTCAGTTAGTTAAGCGTCTATCTTTGTCTCAGGTCTTGATCTCTAGGTCCTAGAATCAAGTCCTACATCAGGCTCCCTGCTAAGTGGGGAGTCTGCTTCTCTATCTCACTCTGCTCCTCCCTGCCGCTCCTTCCCACTGTCTCTCAAGGAAATAAAATCTCATATAGATATAGATATAGATATAGATATAGATATAGATATAGATATAGATATCTATCTATCTATATAGATAGATAGATATCTATATCTATATCATCATATAGATATAGATATCTATCTATCTATATAGATAGATAGATATCTATATCTATATCATCTATATCTATATTTCCCCTTTTTGTAAGGACACCAGTCATAAGGACAATCACTCCAGTATGATCTCATTTTAGCTTAGCTAATTACACCTACAGCTAATTTCAAGTAAGGTCACATTCTGAGGTACTGGGCGGTTAGGACTTTAACATATGAATTTGAGGGGGGACATAATTCAATTCGTAAGAGTAATGAAGGCTTTGTGCAATAATTCAAGCAATAAAGAGATATAAAATTTAATACTCTCCTCCTCTAATCTAGTCCCATTCTTCAGCTTCCAATATTTTGGAAAGTATCCTTCCATAAGTCTGTCTATGACTGACCCACCCAACACCCCAGGTGTTACATAGTCCTATAGTTAGACACGCAACCAGGTATATAGTCTTTTTATAAAAAATAAAATGTATTACACCTATTTTTAGCACTTGCTTTTTTCACTTCACAATATATCACGGATATTTTTCTAAATCAATGAGTATAGACCTACGTAAATATTTGAATAATATTCAGTCTTATTGGTGGTAAATAATAATCAGTTTTATTGGTGGATGTTCAGGGTATATTCTAGGGCTTTGGAGAGTTCATTCCTTAAATACAGCAATATGCAATTTCACTCAGCCTTTTTCTTAAAACTAGCACTTTTATTTATGTAAGTTAGATTCCTAGAAGTGGCATTTCTAGGTCAAAGATACGCACATTTAAATTTCATGTTACCAGGTGACTTTCAAAAATGTTAACAATTTACACATTCGCCAATGTGCCTAAAAGGTATGTTTTCTCCACACTTTTGCCAAAGTAAATTTGATCCATTTTAAAAAAAATTCTTGTCTCTCTGATACATGAAAACTCTCTATTTCTTTAGTATATCCCTGACCAACACTGTAGTTTAGCATCTTTTTAAAATGTTTAATGGCTATTTGTATCCCTCATTAGATAATTGCTAGATCATCTTGTGTACTCCTTTTTCTGTTATATTTCTTGTCTTTTGTTTATTCACAAGTCATTGTCTATAAAGGAAATTAATGCCTTGTCATATTTGTTGCAAATATTCTTTCCCAATCTATCATTTGTCCCTCAACTTTTTTATTTTAAAGATTTTATTTATTTGTTTGATAGAGATCACAAGTAGGCAGAGAGACAGGTGGGGCAGGGGGGCAGCAGGCTCCCTGCTGAGCAGAGAGTCTGATGCGGGGCTCCATCCCAGGACCCTGAGATCATGACCTGAGCCAAAGGCAGAGGCTTTAACCCACTGAGCCACCCAGACACCCCATCCCTCAACTTTTTAATGGTGCCTTTGACATTCAGAAATGTTTGGTTTCTTTGTAGTCACGTCAATCCATTTTAAACATTTTTTGTGGATTTTTCTTTTTTAAAGATTTTATTTGTGAGGGAGAGAGAGGGAGAGAGAGTGAATGCACCAGATGGGGGAGGGAGAAACAGACTTCCCACTGAGCAGGGAGCAGACGTGGGGCTCAATCCCCGGACCTGGGATCATATGTGAGCTGAAGGCAGATGTTTAATGGATGGAGCCACCCAGACACCCCCGATTTGTGGATTTTTCTAACATATGAAGGTCCCTTTCCTACCCTCAAGTTTCATAATCTTCATTATATCCTAATATTCTCTTTATATTTACTCAAGTTACAAATCTATCTATCTTCCTTCCTTCCTTCCTTCTTCCTTTCAGGTGAGTATTTCCTTACTTTAATGCTCTATATAAGGTAATTGTGGCTTTTCTCAATAATTTGAAATATAAGCATCGCCATATACAAAGTTCATATTTTAACTTGAATTGGTTTCTGCACTCTCTGTTCTGTTTCATTGATCAATTTGTTCATCCCTGAGCTAATATTCATATTATTTTGATTGTAGCAGCCATGCTGGAAAGTTTAATATCCGGTATGGCAAGTTCCCCTTCATTGTTTGTTTTCTTTCAAAACTTTCTTGACAATACTGACACACTTTTTCTTCCATGTATTAACTTCAGAATTATTTTGACCAGTTAAAACCAACAATAACCACAACAGTGGGACTCTGACCCCAATTGCTTCAAATGTACGTATTTGGGAATATTAATGATTTTCCCTATACAGAAATCACTCTCATCAACTATATGAGCTCAACAGGAAATCTGTGGCTTAGAAAGGTAGTGTTCCTTGCCCAAGGCCACATAGCTGGCAAGAGACAGAAACTGCCTTGCCTTTCTCTCTGGCACAAACTCCACAATATTAATCACTTCCTTCATTCATATCGGAGAAGGAAAGTGATAAACTAATTTTCTGAGATTCTCCCAACTAAACTACATAGCAGCTTAACTATTTACAAAGCTGTCAGAGGCAAGCAGAACGTGACCAAGCATGACACCGGTTTATAAACAAATAATTTTTATCCCAATACCTTTCTTCTCATCCTTCCAGAGACTGAGATAGAATGAGAATAAACTTCCACTCATTAAGTACCTGGAAGATTCTGGTTCAAACACGTCCTTACTGATACAAAATTGGTCATCATCGCTTCACTTTTTTGGTTTAAACACATATTCTTCTGAAATGTAAATATTCTTACACAAATTACAGCCTATATTGGTATGAATTGGTTTAATTGCTACTCTTCTAACAACCAGCTAGTGGAATCTCTATTCATAAGTGTTTGCTCTAGGGTGGTGGGACATGGAAAGGGGAATGGATGTGGAAAGGGAGACATGACCTCAGAGCAGCCAGGGTTAGAATGCTGGAGGCTAGAAGGAGCCTGGGTAGGTGGACAGACTGACCAACAGACAGCGGAAAGGGGCTAAGGGACACGGAGGTGGGGCCGGGTAAGAGGCAAGTTACTTCACACTTGCCTTGGAGCTCCTCCCTTCTGCCCAGCCACCAGGTGACAAGTGAAGCAAATCCTCCTCTCTAAGAAATGGAGGGCTGCCCTGCCTTCTTCCACTGACAGACTGATAGCTCGCCTATTCCCAGAACAACCACATTTCTTCAAGGGAGGTCTGGCCACGGTTTGCCATCTCTCCTGCTAAAAAATGAAGCCCTTTCCAAAACATCTCAGAAAATAAAATAACAGCAAAAAGGTCGGTGTCAAGCAAAGAGCCTAGCCTAAAGCTGGGAACTAGTTGCTAACAGATGGACCCATCAGGCAGCAAATAGGAAAACTAGCAAGGACTAAACCAGGCAAATCAAGAACTAACAAAAGTCAGTTAACTGACCCATCAGTACTATTGAGCACCAGCTACATGCAAAGTGCCGGTTAAATCGAGTTTTAAAAAATTCGTCAGTGTAACAGACTGATGTGGGCTACCTATCACCTCAGGGCTCACAATTTTGCATGTCTCCACCCACTTGTGGTTCTGGGCAGAACAAAATTAGGTTCTGCCCCTCACATGGAATCAAAGTGGGGATGTCGGGCATAAATTTTCTACTCATTCTGCTTGTGCGCAATGCGTATTTCTTCAAATTACTGGGTCAGAGTCATGTTTATGATATTTCCTCATAAAAAGCAATGTGTACAGCCTAAAGTGATGAGCAAATAATTTTCAGCGCAGGGGGAAATAATATCAAATTATTACCCCAGAATGTAGAAAGAAGTACCTGTCAAATATTCGTTAACTTGGAAAAAGAGAGAGAGAAACCAAGAAATAGATTCTCAAGTGTAGAACAAACTGATGGTTACTGCAGGGGAGGTGTGGGGGGGTGAGCTAGGTGACGGGGATTTGAGTCCATTTGTAATGGACTCAATCTCTACAGTACAATATAGAGATTCAGTGTTGAATCTCTACATTGTACTAAGATTGCACTGTATGTTAACTAACTGAAATTCAATAAGAACTTTAAAAAATATTAACTTAGTAAGAAAATGTGCATCTACCCTATGTTTGCCATATATGGGTATAATAGGTTTGCTTATAACATTCTGAAATAGAAGGGAGGTGATTTTAAAATGTAATACAAAATGTCTATCATTTTTTAAAAGATTTTATTTATTTGACAGAGAGAGAGTCCAAGCAGGAGGAGTGGGAGAGGGAGAAACAGGCTCCCCGCTGAGTAAGGAGCCCAGTGTGGGACTCGATCCCAGGACTCTGGGATCGTGACCTGAGCCGAAGGCTGATGCTTAACCAACTGAGCCACCCAGGCGCCCCCCAAATGTCCATCATTTAAGGGTTTAAAAGGTGTGTTTCAATTCTGTCCACTAAACGCCAGCAGTATTTTAATACACACAGTGTCCAAACAAATATATGTTACCTGCAATAGACATATACCTCCACTAAAAAAAAAAAAAAAAAAAAAAAAACCAAAAAAACCCCCCACAAAAAAAAAAAAAAAAAAAAAAAATCCAAACAAACCACACACAAAAAACAAACAAATGCCTTTGTAGGAATGGGGTGGGAGGAACTGGTGCTGGGTTAGAGGTCATGGGCTCTCTACCAGGCTGTGTGGGTTCTGCAGGGGGGGGCGGAGTATAGTGGTGTTTGCCCACAGCTGGTGGAATATGCAGATCAGAGGAGACCCAGCAATGGGCTCCTTTGCAAAGTGCAAAAACCTGCCAAATGCAAAATGTCCTACTCTCGTGTGAAAACCAGGGTGCTTTACTCTGGTGTGCCAGAGTAAAAATTGTAAAATTTTACAATTGTAAAATTTGTAAATGCTCTAAAATTGTAAATGCTGATTTCAAAATTTGTATTCCGTAGCTCACTACTTGAAGAATTTTGCAGGTTTTTCGTAATGTAAACCATACCATTCCTCAATCAATGTGTTTTTGTGAACTTAATATATTTGGTTTTCCTAAAATGAGGTTGCTTTACTGGACATCTATTACGGTTTCATGTTTGTTCATCTAATTGATTCCAATCATTCTGTACTCAAAGGTCCCCCAAAGTGTGCTGTTCGGTAGTGAACTTTTCATTTCCAAGACTAGTCACAGAGAGCAAAGGCAGTGCTGCCACCAATAGGAGCCCCAGTATCTCCACTGAAACTCAGTGCTCCAGGTTCCCTACTTAGAACTGTTGTTAAAGAAACTAAAGCATGGTATGGGCCATGGTATGGGCCACAGGGAAGAAATGGGAAGAGCTCCTTAGCTGCATGAATCTTAAATTTAAAACTGAAAATCCCATCTTGTAACAGCAACAGTGACAACAAAAGGCATTGCAGAAAAATAGACTCAAAGGCAAAGGTTTTGGAGCAGGGTGCAATACGGACCTCCTTGATAGTGATCGATCTCTATTCAGCACTTAATAAGGAGTCCCCATGAAAACATTCTTCCTTGTCTACATGACTAACATACAAAGAATAAAAGCCAAAGAAAATATTAGCATGCATTTAATAAGGAATGTGGTTGGCATAATGTGTTTTCACGACTGCACTTTTGTATGAATATAGCTGTGTAATTTACGCTCCACTTGCTGCAAACTTAGGCTTTTATTGCAAAAATAAAGGTTCAAGCTATACAAGCATTATTTAAGGGACCAGAAAAAGTGAAATAGTAACATTTAAAAAGTATGCAAGATGATTTTTCTTAAAACCTAAGTGTTCATTTAGTTATAATTTATAATTATTAACTTATTTATATTACAATAATATTTTATTATAGGATATAATTATTAATTTATTTTATTTATATTGATTTATATTATAAACTTGTGTATTAAAATTTGGACACAATTGAAAGTGAGGTGTATATATCCATATAAGGCTTTTCTAATTCTTACATTCAAAGGGTCTCACGGTCCTTGATCTAGAAACATCTTTGTGAGCATTGTGGGAAATTAGAAAATCTTCTTTCTGTAGTCACAACCATGAGAAGAAAATTGTGGGTTGCCACTAAGCCCCAGCTCCTCCCATCCATTTTTAAACTACTCAACCCTTCTCATTTCAAACAGCTCGAAATTACAAAAGACCGAATTCCTCATTCAGTTTCACCCACACAATTCCCGTTGCCTTTTTTTGCGAATTGTATCAAACACATCTGAAGCTACATTTATCCAAAATGAATATAGTATTTGTTTATTTGACTTCCAACTTATATTTGTTTGGTGTTAAGGAAATTTCTTAGAATTTTCATGAAAATCATCAGAGGTCTTAGAAAATCTATTTTAGTCCGTGTGTGTTTAATTCTTGACTTTCAACCACCTATTAAGCACTTACGGTATGGTGGCCCCTGTCTCAGGTAGCAAGTGTGGGAAAATGAATTCTCAATTCTAAAGCTAAGAATTAATAAAGGAATAATTTTTTAAGTCTAACCAATGTATATATTTATTTGCAGATACTCCATTTGAATTCAAATAAAATAAATATGAGATGATAAAATTGCAATTGTTGGTGAAATTTCACAGCTGATAATTTCCTACCTAGTTTCATCCACTTCTGAAGTACTCCGTCTTGGTATCAGCATTTCCGTGTAAATAATGTTGCTTTTTCCTTCTATCAAATGACGTATTAGACTACACTACTATGAGTGTGTAATTCTTTAAAAATAAAGATGACTTATTTAACACTCCTTAAAAGGGCAGAGAGCACAGATGGGTTCCAAATTCTTCCACCCCCACTTCTTCTTTCCTAGCAACCTCTCTAGCCACAGCAGACAGCTGTAGGATGTTGGTGATTCAAGCTGTGGCCCCGCTTCTTTGCCTCCAGACTTACCACGTGCCAATCCATTCTCTATACACTCGATCATTTTATGTCTACTTAAAACCCTTCAGCGTTGTTTGAAAACCATCAGTTTAAAATCCAAGATTCTTGGAATGGCATTGGAGAAACTTCATGATCCGGCCCCATCTTAGGTGCAGCTCTGTCAACTGATTGCAGTCCCCAAAATATACCCTGCTCTCCTTCACCTCCTGACCTTTGTCTATTTTAACCCCTAGAATTCCTATCTTCCCTCTGTTCCCTTCCCCCATTAAACCTTTATGTGTCCTTCAGTGCTCAGCTTAGCCATCTTCTTCCCCAAAACCTTCCCTGATGAGCAAAGAGACCAAGTGACTGTCATAGAGTAGGTGCCTGTCAAAAACTGTCCTATAGAGGGGCACCTGGGGGGTTCAGTCGGTTAAGCATCTGCCTTCAGCTCAGGTCATGATCCCAGGGTCCTGGGTTGGAGCCCTGTATTTGGCTCCTTGCTCTGCAGGGAGCCTGCTTCTCCCTTTCCCTCTGCCTGCCACTCCCCCTGCTTGTGCTCTCTCTCTCTGTGTCAAATAAATAAATAAAATCTTTAAGAAAAAAATGTCCCATAGAACCTTGTTCTTACCCCATTCTTAGTGCCTATCACTTTTTAGTGATCACCTGTTTAATTACCTATTTCCCCAATTATAAAAACAGTCAGCCTTATTCACCTTTGAATCTTCAATCCATGACTTATAGTAGGTGCTCAATAAAAACACCCTGCAGCATTGAGAAGTAAATCTGCTCTTCCTAAAATGAAACCTATGAGTTTGCTCACCTTAATATGAGGTTCTAATCTGCCAAGCTAAGTACCCATGGATGATGAATAACTCACAGAAGATCCTCTTGCTATAAGTTATGCAAATGAGAATCTATATGAGAATAACCGTTCAAAACACATTCATTCGGCCGGCATTAAGAATTGACTTGCCTCTAAGCTGGTGCAACCACGCTGGAAAACAGCATGGATGTTCCTCAAAAAGTTGAAAATAGAGCTACCATATGACCCAGCAATCGTACTACTGGATATTTAACCTAAAGATACAAACATAGAGATCCGAAGGGGCATGTGCACCCGAATGTTTATAGCAGCAATGTCCACAATAGCCAAGCTATGGAAAGAATCTAGATGTCCATCAACAGATGAATGGATAAAGAAGATGTGGTATATATACACAATGGAATACTATGCAGCCATCAAAAGAAATGAACTCTTACCATTTGCAACGATGTGGTTGGAACTAGAGGGTATTATGCTTAGTGAAATAAATCAATCGGAGAAAGACAACTATCATATGATCTCCCTGATATGAGGATTTTGAGAGGCAACAGGGGGGGTTTGGGGGAGGGAAGGAAAAAATGAAACAAGATGGGATCAGGAGGGAGACAAACCATAAGAGACTCTTAATCTCATAAAGCAAACTGAAGTTGCTGGGGGGAGGGGGAGGGAGAGGGTGGTGGGGTTATGGACATTGGGGAGGGTACGTGATATGGTGAGTGCTGTGAAGTGTGTAAGCCTGGCAATTCACAAACCTGTACGCCTGGAGCTAATAATACATTACATGTTTATAAAAAAATTTAAAAATTTTTTAAAAAAAGAATTGACTTGCACCTAGTTTTTAATTAAAAGGGATGGAGAGCTCAGTACAGATTGCAGAGTCAGTCATAAGCCACGTCTATTTGTCTCAAAGAGCCGTTCACTGAAGGTTGATTAACAGGCAACAATCAGTCTAATCACCTTCACACTTTGTCAAATGGCCAGCTGTCCTCCCCAGATGACACATTTGTCCCCTCCCAACTATAACTCATGCCTACACATGAGTATCCAGTATTAGACTCATGACTCACAGAGTAAAAGACAGATCAATACAAGGTGACTGAAGACCCACTCGGGAAAGTCAGCCTGGTCAACACCTATTCCCATGGCAGCCCCCGACACCGGATTTTCTTCATCACCCAGATACCTGCCCTTAGACCATGTAATCCCCCCCAGCACAGCAGTCTAGGAATTCATTCTCATTCTTGGCACTTCTGGGTTGTTGTGAGTTGTTGTTATTGTTTTTCCCTCATATATGTATTGCTATTGCTTTTAGTTAGTGTAACTTCTTGAACTTTAAAAGGAAACCACATGCAGCGAATGTCAAGAATTACTTGGCACTGAAGATTACTAACCAGGTGGAGAAAGCCATTTCTGCTGCTGGTACCATGTCTCCTTTTCACTTGTGAAGGCAAATTCCTCTGGCGATCTAGGATTTTCACTTTATTTATTTTTTTTTTAAAGATTTTATTTATTTATTTGACAGATGGAGATCACAAGCAGGCAGAGAGGCAGGCAGAGAGAGAGGAAGCAGGAGCGGAGAGCCCCATGTGGGGCTCGATCCCAGGACTCTGAGATCATGACCCGAGCCGAAGGCAGTGGCTTAACCCACTGAGCCACCCAGGCGCCCCGGATTTTCACTTTAAATGCTGAAAATGAAGCTGGGGGTGGGGGAGAGATGAAAGTTAAAAAAAAAAAAGTGTTAACAGTACACAAAATGTCATACTAAGGGTAATGCTTACCACTCGAATAAGCCGTATGGATATCTTGGTAACATCTTTTTTGTTCTTTTTGTTCTTTTTCGTCTAAGAAAAATGTCTATATAAAATAACTTTATCTTATTAGGTTACATGGTGTCACTGGTAAAAGCAATATATTGGAGTTTACTACAGGGTAGTCTTACTCTGCCAGCATCGGATTAACATTTTTTGACAGCTACTTCCCTTAGCTACAGGATGATAAATGGCATACATAAAAGTTGGCCTAAAGCATTGTAAGATTGTGTGACTTGTGATCGTCAAACAGTAATTAAATAACGGTTAGTCCTGTTCTGAGATTTAAGTGTGTTTTATAGTATTTGGTAGCTGCAGAGAAATAAAAGGTACTGAGCTCTGAGTCTTAGTCCGACATGGGTGCCTCTAGGTTTGTGGTTTGGGGGTAGGTCCCTTCATCATCCCTGTCTGTCTGCCTTCCTTTTCTCACTGGACAAGGCAGTGAAAATACAAAGACAATTTAGCCAAGGTCCTATGAGAAGTCTCTGATTCTCAGTTCTCTTCTCTATAAAATGGGGCTTCTTCATGAGGTTTAAGTGAAACAAAATATGTGGAAAGACTTTGTAAATGGTTCAGAGGCATGCAGGTATTAAGTGTTATTTATTTAATAACTAAAAATAATGATGAGAATGTTTAATGCATAGAGGATCTCATTAGAATATTTGTTTCACTTTTTAAAAGTTTTGCTACTTGGAAATAAATTCGAATTTATGAAAAACTTGCACAAATAAAAATAGTGCAGAGACCCCCATCTGGCTCAGTCGGACGGGCGTGCAACTCTTGATCTCAGAGTTGTAAATTCAAGTCCCATGTTGGGTGTAGAGATTACTTAAAATAAAATTTTAAAAAATAGCACAAGGAATACCTATTTACCTTTTGTCCAGATCATCTACTTATATTATTTTACCCTACCTGCTCACTTTCTCTTTCACTCTATCTCTCTCTTTATATATTTTTCCCTGAACCATTTAGAGATAAGTTACATCCATCATGGCCCACCACTCTTAAATAGGGGTATTTGCCTACAGAACCGTAGTATAGTTTTCAACTCTAGTAAACTTAGTGTTGACATAGTCCTTTCCCCTCATTTGCCAACCATATTCCAATTCTATTGACCAATAATGTTTTATGACATTGTTTTGTCTCCTCTAGTAGCATATGCAGCATAGATCAAAGATCACGTGTATTCATCCTTTAGCCTTCTTTAATCTGGAACATTTCTATAATCTTTCTTTGTCTTCTATGTTGACAATTTTAAAATATAGTCCTCCTCTTAAAGAAAAATAGAACATTTCTCATTCTGCAGTTGTTTCCCTTTTTCAGTGATGATCACTTTACATTCATGCATTGAGGATATTCCTGCTGCTGGGAGCCCAGAAGCCATCCCTGCATGTAAAGAGATCACATGCACACGGTGTCTGACTTGTTACAGGTGATAACGTAGTGTCAATCCCATGGTCATCCTCTCCTGCCCTATTTCTTCCCCCTCATTTTTCTACTTGATCCTTGGACTGTCACATCCAACTTACTCTCCCTTCCTGTTATCTGGGCGAAAAGGATGGTGGACAGAAGACCATATCTGTTTCCATCATTCCCAAAAGGGGGAGAGGAGGACCAGGAAGAGCTGCTGGTTATCATGCCCCATCAGAAGGCACCTTCAGGTTTTGCGTCTGGTTCTAAATCATCCTTGATTCTTCTACTGTATCCCCTATCCTTCCAAGCTCTTCAGCTTCTTCCTATGAAATGAAGGGTTCCCATCAGAGTTGCTCTTCCAAGTTTTCAGTGTGTTACCTTGAATCTCATTTCACTTGAACCTTCAACCAAATACATTTTCAGCAGAACAGGTATCACCATTTTGCAGATAAGAAGACATAGGCTCAGACACATTAAGGGATTTTCCCCCGCAATCATGTGCTTGGAGGTTGAGAGGTTCAGGCTGAAATCCAAGGCTTCCCCACTGTATTTTTATGCCTTTTGATGTATTTTAATACAGCAAAATTACTGTAGGATCCTGTGCAATCCCCTCGCATGATGGCCCAAGGCACAGTACATGAGGGTTAATTTGCCTTTTCTTTTATGGAAAATGGTAGAGGGGTTTTTCGATGACATATTTAGGGCACATGGTGCTCAAACTCACTTAAACTTGAAATTTGGCAAAAATGAGAAATACACATGTAACGTACATTTAGCAAATTTGAAAGAAACTTATAGCTCCGAGAAATTTTCCAAGAGTGGTCATCAAAATTAATCTGAGATCTTAAGAGTAATAGTTTTAAATGAAGAACTCATATTGCAAGGAAACTAATTTGCAAGTAAACACAATGGCAATATATATACATATATACATATATATATATATATATCAAACAAGGTACAAGGAAGGAATCTAAGAGATCCTACCCAAAGTCTTTATTAATAGTATAAACAGGCTGATTAGAGAAAATGTAAAAATACATACAGTTTGAAAAGGGAGACATTAACCACCTGACAAATGTGGAAACCCAGAGAGATCGAATCTTGTCCTGTCCATGGCCACACTGGTTGGTTGTAACAGACCTGGGGTTGGACCTTCCATCTCCTGGCTGGTCGTCCAGTGCACTTGTCTACATCTTATGAATTTTTTAATGACCTATAAATTCAAAAAAATTCCAATTCCTTCATACAGAACACAAGTATACACCACCCTACGTTACATAGAACCAAGATATACTTTTAGAAAAATTAAACATTAAATTGAAAAAATACTTTTTTTTAAAGAAAGAAAATTCATCATACGCAGCCTCTCCTGAGAAAAATGCAGGTGAGGTATGTTTAGCCTCAGGGAAGGAGGAGAGAATAAGGTGTCCTAGAGCTGTTTTGTTTCTCCAAGGAGGTCCTTAAACTGGCCATTCAGCTGAGACTTAGGGAATTTGTGATAATTGCATCCATTTCCAGTTAATGTTTGTTTATGCTGTCAGCTAAGAGTTGAGGTTCATTTTTTTGTATCTGGTTATCCGATTGTTCCAGCACCATTCACTTGGTGTTCTGACTTAGTAAGATACGAGATTGACTCCTGAGGAACTATACATCAAGACTAGACGTAGGTGACATATATATCATAGTGCAGAGGCAAACTCTCTTACTTTTTAAGTAGACTGCCCTAGGAAATAGGATTAATATTTTAAAAGTTTCCTCAGAGGTAACGAGAAACTTGTTTTCTCTCGAGAGGTAGGAAGATGAAAAGTAAGCTCCCATGTTACTGTACTTCATAAATGCTTTGCTTGGGAATTTTCTTAAATCACAAGTAGGAGTTAAAGAGAATAATATTTCAAGAAGCATAAGAGAAGCAGTTGTTAGAATTCATCAAACATTCTAGGTAGAAAATGCGGAGTGTGAAATCTGCCATTCCATAAACCAACTGGCCACAAATGGTTTATGAGTTGGGTTGTTCAAAAACTGTCCACTTGGTGGCACCATAGCGCTGCGACAGGACTGAGCCGGTTGCTTTGGGTAAAGGTTCAGTTAAAGGATCGACTTCTTAATGTAGGGTTTCATGATTCTTAAACATGTGGTCATACCACAATACGTGCCAACCACAGACAATTGCCCTAGTCATTTGCACAAGGGAAAAAAAAGAAAAAAAAAAGCATTGTAGGTTGTTCAAGCAAAGACAGAAGAGGCAGGATTTAAGAGACTTGTAGAGCAGGTTGAACTAGTGGATGGATGAAAGCCATCCTAGTGGATGGATGAAAGCCCAACCTGTCTTTTATTCACATTCTTCGACAGAAATGGCTCTGCTGAGTTTTTTTCTTTCCCTTATAACTTGATTCTGAACAGAAAAAGTGACACTAATGACATCAGCCCAAATGAAAGCTGCATTATAAATATTTATTGAGCACCTGCTGTGCCTTCATTCTTTGGCACCATAAGTCACACAGTATAAGGCTAAACACACTTCTTACCCTTGATGCCCTCACAAACTATATGCATGAAACTGTAATTGCAGAATTGTGTGCTGAAGAGAGCCAACTGGAAGCCATAATTAGGAAAGCCTTCCCGAGCAGGTGGGACTTTAGCTGGTCTTAAAGAACAGTTTCATTGTGGCACACAGCCTGTTGCTACACAGCTGGGTGGAAACAGTGCAGGAGGGAGCAAGGCTCCCATGGGCAGTCTTTCTAGTGGCTGGCTAGGGAAGAGAGAGGTCAGAAACTTCAGCTCTGCAACAGTCAGTTAGAGAAGCAGCCATCCCAGCTATTTCCCTGCCTCTCCATCCAACTGATCCATTACTGAAAGGATCCATTGACTCTTTCACCCATTTTTTAAATTATATAGACATTTTTCTTCCAGATGTTGGGGTAAACACAATCTATTGATTTATTTCATTTCTATTTTATTTACTTGAGGTAGAAATCCAAACACCAAATGTGTGGGATGTCTATGAAATAATTTGGTAAGTAACAAACCTAGAGACTAAAGTCTATACTTCTTAGAAGAGCGTTGCCAACATTGAACAGCTTGCCCTCAGTCCATATGCAGGGGTGAAGTGATCAGAAGCTGGGGGTAGAACTTAACATATTTCAGCAAAGAAAAAAACAATACATATGGCAGTGCTGTGTAATTTTTTTTTAAGATTTTATTTATTTATTTGAGAGAAAGAGAGTGTGAGAGAGAGCATAATAGGGGAGAGGGTCAGAGGGAGAAGCTGACTCCCTGCCGAGCAGGGAGCCAGAGATGGAACTCGATCCTGAGACTCCAGGATCATGACCCAAGCCGAAGGCAGTTGCCCAACAACTGAGCCACCCAGGCATCCAGTGTTGTGTAATTTTGATAATTCTTGATTCTGGGTGATGGGTACATTGGGATTTATTGTGCTATTCTATTTTGTGGGTATGTGAAATATTTCCTATAATACCTTTTTTCCTTAAAGATAGTTTAAGGATATAAACTATCCTTAGTTTATAGTTTGAAAAGATAATTCTGGGAATGGGCAAGACTGAGCCGGGAGTTGAAGGATGTAGATCCAGGTGAGGGGGAAGAGAATGAGAAAATGGAGCAGAAGTTGGCAGGGAGACCTCCAGCTGGGAAAAGCACTAGTCACCATTTATTCCACCCAGGGCATGATGGAAATGATGTTTCTCTTCCCGGGGAGATTTCCCAGTTAAAAAAGAACGTTTAGGAAATGGAATGCTGTTTCTTGCTTCAACCCACTTGCCCACATGTGACAAGTGGGAGTTAAAGAGGTGATCAGTTGAATGTGGGCTTTCAGGGACTAGGTACTGGGAAGATAATTGCACCTGTTAAGCAAGGAATGTGTATGCACTGAACTATTAAAGTACTTTTATACAAATTCTCTCATACATAGATAAGAAGCCATTCTGTTCTCTGTTCTCCAGAGCTTCTCTGGCATTCTCCTCTCTCATCTGCAGGCTAAAGAGAAAGAGGCTAGCGAACCAAGAAACATTGAAAAAAGGCAAAGATTTTTAAACAAGCCTTTGTGTTCAAAGGAAAGAGCACAGGAGGACTGAAAGGTGAGAAAACTTAGCTTAGAATTCTGGTTCTCCCACTTTGGAATTACAGGACTAAGGAGAGCCATTTACCTTTTCGAAAACTCAGTTTATGCCTCTATGACACAGAGAGGCTAATAACTTCACAAGTCAGCTTGTAAGGAACAGACAGTATAACGAAGTGACTTTTGAAGAGTTTACTTGTGGCCATTATTTGCAAACACTCTCTCCTCTGCCTTCCCCTGTATTCACCGCACAGGTCTTCAAGTCCGCAGCAGATACGGAAAAATACACAAGATTACAAATTATAGGCTCAGTGGAGACTCAACCGGGTATGAGATGAAAGCCATCTGGGACTGACAGGAAAAGTGGAATCTGTTTAATCTCCCCCAAGAGGAAAACAAGCTATAAGAGCAAGCAAGAGAGTTAAAGAGGGAGTAAGGGAAGTGTGGGGGGCAGCCTTCAAACGGAGAACCATACAGGGGCACCTGGTGGCTCAGTCAGTTAAGGGTCTGCCTTTGGCTCAGGTCATGATCTTGGGGTCTAGAATCGAGTCCTGCATCAGGCTCTTGACACAGCACGGAGCCTGCTGCTCCCCCTGCTTATGTGTTTTCTTGATCTCTGTCTGTCTGTCTCTCTCTCTCTCTGACAAATAAATAAATAAAAAGACAGACAGAGAGAGAGAGAATGGCACAAGGAAAAGCACTTCTCACTCCCAGCAATTCTTTCCCTGTGGAGGGAGTGTTTTTCTAAAGTGACAATCCTAGCCTGTTTTTTCTTTGCCTTCTCACTTTACTCCCTGTGGAAGTGGAGGAGGGCATTGGGTTGGTGAGTGTGGAATGAGACACAGGACAAACAGAAGCCAGCTCTTTGCTCATCCTTCCTCTCCCGGCATCTGCCTGCCGGTCTCAATTCTCAACTGCCTTCTCACTGAGAGCGCTGCTGTGGTACGTGGCAAAAGGGGCTTTCTCATACTGAAATCCAGCATTAGATGGAATTATCCACATATTCCATTGATGCTAGAAAATTGCCAGCCTACCCCACATTGGGCAAGTCCCCACTTACAGCTAAGGTTATCGGAGGACCCACCCAAGCCGCCATGAAATATGTTAAGAGACAGATGGCGTCATGTATTGCATGTTTGTGTCCACTCCTACCCCCACTGTTATACTGAAATTCTAACCCCCAACGTGAGGCTATTAGGAGGGGGGCCATCGGGAAGTAATTAGGTCATGAGGGCGGAGCCCTCATGAATAGGATTAGTGTCCTCAGAAAGGGACCCAGAGCCTCTCACTGTGTTCTTGCCCTGTGAGGACATGATGAGAAGCTGACCGTCTCAAAACCAGGAAGTGGTTCCTCGCCAGACACCAGATGGGCCGGCACTTTGATCTCGTACTTTCCAGCTTCCAGAACCGGGACAAACACATTTCTGTCGGTTACGTCTAAGGTACTTTGTTATAGCAGTCCAAGCTAACTAAAACAGAGTGATCTTTAAAAAACACATCAGTTGTCATTCCTCTGCTTAAAACCTCCATGGCTTCCCACTTCTCCTGGAATAACAGACAAACTTTTTGCTGCGGTCTCCTAGGCCCTACGGGATCTCTCTGCCTCTGCTACCGTCCTGTCTCATCTAGGAGACTGTCCCCCCACCATGCTGGCCCTTTAACAGGTTCCTAAAAAGTGAAGACATTTGTACTCCTCTTCTCTCTGCCCAGAACTTCCATCCTAGACCTTCACAGGACCACCTTCTGGTGCTGTAAACCTCCACTCCAGTATCACCTGCTCGGAAAGTCGTTACCTAATCACCTGTGTAACTTCCGAGTGCAGTTGGTTTGTTCCCCAACATCCGTAATAAGGAATTATTACTTCAGATAGCTGTGTACCTACTTGATTATTTGTTTTCTTCCTGCTTTATTGAGATGAAATCGACAGGATACATTGTGTAAGTTTAAGGCATACAGTATGTTTACTTAATACACTTATATGTTGTGGAAGGATTACCAAGGTAAGGTTAGTAAACACTTCCATCACCTGATATAATTATCATTTCCTTTTGCCGTTAAAACACTGAAGATCTATTCCTCTAGCAGCTACCCAGTGTCTAGTACAGTACTGTTGACTAAAATCACCACCCTCTACATTAGTTTCCAGAATGTAATCATCTTATAACTCTAAGTCTGTACCCTTTGACCAACGTCTTCTCATTTCCTCCTGCACTCCCCAACCCTATTTTCATCGTTCTATTCTCTGTTTCTATGAATTTGGCTTTTTTAGATTCTACATGTAAGTGACAGATTGTTATAGATTATTTGTTTTCCTCTCACTTATCTCACTGAGCATAATGTCCCCAAGATCCATTCATATTGCTGCAAGTGGCTGGGTTTCCTTCTTTCTCATGGCTCAATAATATTCCATTGTGTGTATATGTTATACATGTATACATATGTGTGTATATACATATTATATTTGTGTGTATATATTATTATATTATCTATAATTGTATGTGTTTATATGTGTATATATTTCTATATAATTCTATCATATACATATATACTTGTGTGTATATATATATCTTATATATGTAATTATATTACATTTAGTCATCTATCTTTGGTTTTCTTTGTGGTCATCTGTGTGTTTTCTTTGGTACATCCAGTGTCTAGCACAATGCCTAACTTTATAAAAACTTGTTGGTTGACAAAAGGAATGAAAGATTATTGAGTCAGAGTTTATCTAAATTATAAAGGGAAATTTACAGGGAATCTTGGGTTCAAGTGGACTCTTAAAGTTCTCTAAAGGGACAAGGTAACTCAAGGTTGGGAGAATGCTGGAGTTCTTGGTACCTCTAGCCTAGATAATGGTCTGTCCCTCCCAGTATGCTTCATTGGGATAGTAGAACATCCATTAATATTTATTTTTATTTTATCTTTTTTCTGGCAAGGAGCCTCCCCCAGAGAGAATAAAGAAGTCACATATGGGATCTAAGGCTAGAAAAGCAGCAGGTATGTCCATGAGAATCTTACATGTTTGTAAGACATGTAAGTCTTAACTTCTCTCTATAAGGGGTTTCGACTGTGTTATTTAGACCATGAGAAGCTACTAAAAATTGGGATTTTTGCTTTTTCCTGAGAGAATGCCTACTCTTGATGTTAGTGACTTTTAAGAAATTCTCTTTTTAAAAAACTTAAATATTTTAAAGATATTATAAAAACAACAGTCCTTGCCATCTAAATGTAATAAACATTAACATTTTGCTGTATTTGTAAGTCCTTTTTCAAGGAACTAAAACATGACAGATAACTGTGAAGCCTATGTCCTTTGCTTCCCAATTTAACTCCCTCTCTCCCTCAACAATGTACACAGAAACAACATACTGCTTTTTTTCACTTATCTTTTCAACCTGTCTTTACTGAGAACTGCTTCATAGTGTCCTGCTGTATGAATAAACCCTATTCCTTCTGAATTCCTCTGCTAATGAACATTTGGATTGTTTCAAATTTTTTGCCATTACTAGTAGGGTTTTGGTATACATCCTTCATTGGATTTAAGAAGATTCCTTATATTTATAATCTGACAGGACTTTTTTAAAATAAATGAATCTAAACTTTATCAGATTTTTTATTATGATTATCTGCTAAGATGTTTATGTAATTTTACTTTCTCAATTAATGTATTAAATTACGTGGGTAGATTTTCCAGTATTAAACTGTGCCTAATTTGTGAGTTAAAATCAATGTTGTTCAGAACTACAATTTTAAAATAGTGCTACCTGGGGGCACCTGGGTCGCTCAGTGGGTTAAGCCTCTGCCTTTGGCTCAGGTCATGATCTCAGGGTCCTGGGATTGAGCCCCACATCGGGCTCCCTGCTCAGCGGGGAGCCTGCTTCCTCCTCTCTCTCTGCCTGCCTCTCTGTCTACTTGTCATCTCTATCGAGTAAATAAATAAAATCTTTAAAAAATAAAATAAGATAAAATAGAGCTACCTGGATTTAATTTGCTAATAATTTATTTCATTATTTTGCATCTGTGACAATAAATAACATTTGTCAATAAGCTTATTGCTTAGTTTTAGCATACAGGGTATATTCTAGGCATGTACAAGTCGATTGTCTTGCTCTTTTTTCCTCTTGTCTGAAATGTTTATCTATTTCTTGAAATTTCATGCAACTCGTCTTTTGTTACCTAAAATATGTTCTTTGGAAGAACAGATCTGAGAAAACTGGTCCAATTTAGCAATTATTCACTTATTTTGGCTTTTCTCTTTCTTCTGAGTTTAAGTATTTGTATTTTCCTAGGAAACCATCCATATTATTTATATTTTTCAATGGTTAGTCTCTATAAATATACATATACTTTATATATATATATATATATATACATATATATATATATTCTACAATATTTGTGGTTATGTCCCATGTTTCTATTGTAGTTCATTATTAATACCTGCTTTTCATTTTTTAATTTTTTGATAAGTTTTTTTAAGGATATATATTTTTTATCAGCCTTTTCACAAAATTGGTTTTGAGTTTGTTAATTATTACTATTGGTGATTTTTTGCTTGTTTTCTGTATTCATTTCTGCTCTCATTGTGATTAACTTCTTATATTGTTTTCTAAGTTTACTACTTTATATTTACAGTACCTTAAATGATGAGATCTTTTACTGAAAATGATTTTTATTGTTTTTAAGTAAATACATTAAAGTAGAAATTCCTCCTAAATATTATAACTGCATAATATAAATTTTGAAATGTAGTGGGGGGTGTTTTTGTTGTTCGGCCTTAAATATTTTATCATTTCCTGTGTGGTTTCCTCTTTAGCCCATGAATTAATTGTTTGAGAGTTTCAGGGTTTATTTTTGTGGTTTTTTTTTAAGATTTTATTTATTTATTTGACAGACAGAGATCACAAGTAGGCAGAGAGAGGAGGAAGCAGGCTCCCTACTGAGCAGAGAGCCCGATGTGGCACTCGAGCCCAGGACCCTGAGACCATGACCTGAGCTAAAGGCAGAGGCTTTAACCCACTGAACCACCCAGGCACCCCAAAAGAGAGTTTCAGGGTTTTTAAAAACTGTCACATTACTATTGCTTTCTAACTTAATTACATTAAAGAACACGGTTTGTGTGACAGCATGTCTTTGGAATCTGTTGGAACATTCTGTTACCTAATACATGTTCAATTTTTATAAATGCTCTGTGCTTGAAAAGAATGTTTATGCTTTATATATTGGGCCAAATGTTTTGTGTGTACATGTTTATGTACAATAAACTTTTAATTTAGCAGACCAAATATTATTTATCCTTACTAATTTTATTTTGTCTCTTTTATCTCTGTTATCAAGGTTTTTAAAATTATTCAACCATGATTGTAGGTGTTTCCATTCCTTCCAAAACGTTGTGTTTTGTAGTTTGAGGCTATGTTGTCAAGTTTATACATGCTCATGATTATTATGCTCTTCTTGTAGATTATTCTTTTATCGTTGTGTATGTCTGCCTCAATCCTATTAATGCATTTGACTTAAATTTTCTTCTGTTTGACTAACATTGCCACAGCAGGTTTTGTTTTGATTATGATCCCAGTGTATTTTATTCTGTGGTTTTATTTTATGGGTTTGTCTATAAGCCATAAATAGCTTGATTTTTATGAAATCTTTTATTGGTATTTTAATAGTTAAGTTTAATCCATTTATACCTATTTTGATTATTGAAACATTTAAAGTTATTACATCATACTGTGTATTTTATGTTTATCATGCTTTTTCTTTCCTCCCCACCATTTCTTTCCTTGAGTTGATTTGATAAAGCTATTGGAATAAAAATTTGAAGGTTTCAGTATCTTGTTCCTTATAATACAGCTATAATTCTTTACACACTGAGCTTTTCTTTCTGATTTATAAACATCACTTAATTAATTTAGAAGTGTGTTCCCCAATTCTGCATCATACTTCCTCTCTACAGATTTTTTGTTGTTAGAGTAAATCTTTGTAAAAAAAAAAAAAAAATCCTTAATCAAGGGTGTCTGGACAGAAATCTATGTTTGTGTATCTGAATAATGTCTATATATTTTTTAAAAGATTTTATTTATTTATTTGACAGAGATCATAAGCAAGCAGAGAAGCATGTGGGGAGGCGGGTTAGAAGCAGATCCCCTGCTGAACAGAGAGCGCGACACAGGGTTCCATCCCAGCACCCTGAGATCATGACCCGTAATGTCTATATTTTAAACTCAATTTTAAATAGTAGTTTAGCTGGGGATAAAATTATATTTTGTGCTGCCAGCAAAACTCCAAGAAATTGGGGCAAACAAGTCCTTCGAAGGAGAATCTGGGTAGTTCTTCACAGAGTCCACCACAATTCTCCTTCTGTCCTGACATGATTTGAGGGACATCACAAATGGAGTCCCCATGAGAGCAGCGTGGCTCACATTCTGTTGCTCAACTGTTTCATCCTCCCTTACCATCCCACATAGACTACTTTATGTAGATTATGAAGCTCTAGCAGGTGTCACAGCCCATTTTTAGCTTACCTTTACAGTCTGGGGGATCTACCATTGTCCCTGTTTCCTTTACACAATTAGTCCGGCATAAGTTTCCAATGATATATGGAGCAAATGTTGTCAAGATCTTGGTTGTTGTCATTGTTGTTGGTGGTTGTCATTTGATCTGAGAGGATCTGAACTTTTGTCAGTTCAACTCATTTATATTTATTTTGGTTTGTGATTCTTTGAACAGTTTTGCTGTCTAATTTTATATTTTCTATTTACTGTATTTGATTCTGATTTTCTATCTTCCTTGATAGATAAAATTTTGTCTGATGTGAAAGTTATACATTCTATTTTTCTTCTTGTGAGTATTCATCCTTATATTTATTTTTCTATACATTTCTTAACCATACAAATGTTCTATTTTTCCCTGAATAAGACAAGTACTTATCCTCTCTGTCCTTTGATCTCCTCTTCTACTCTACCTTAATCCTGAAGTGTAACAATATTACCATTTTGACTTTTCTACTTCATTAAGGGTTGTTAGACACATTTTAAAAATCTGGTTTTATAGGCAAAAGGTTTACTTTAATAAATTATTGAATCATTCTTATTACTCAGCTATTTCTGTATTAAAATAAATGAATGCGGCAAGAATTATATATCATATGTTTGAATTTAAATTTGATACAGACTCTTTTGTAATTTGCTTGCCTGTCTATAAGAACTGAACTAGGGATCTGGGGTATCAAAATTAGGGAAGATTTTATAGAAAGTTCTGGGAATGCAGGTTAAAAAGGCATACCACAATCCAAACAAAATTAAACCATAAACTATTCTGGAAAATTTCTTGAACTTCAAGGGTAATGAAAAATTTCTATGACCTTTCAGGCAAAAAATTTTTTTGCTTACAAAGAAGGAAAATTAGCCTTACCTCCAACTTTTCTTGTGTAACATTAATGCCAGAAGACCATGAAACAAAGATCACAAATTATAAAGGGGAAATTGTGAAATGCAAGCATGTGATAACCTGATGAATTGTCGACTGTTTACCTAAGCTACAGATAAGAACTTAAAATGCATTCTGTCCTGGAGATAAAATAATCAAAACTTAGAATGGGAAATATGGGATATAAAAAAAAGGGGTTGAAAATATGAAAATTAAGCAGAATTTGTTGTAAATAATCATTGGAAATACAGTTACAGGATCAATTCAATCAATTCAAAATCAATTCAAAAGAGAAAATCTGGAAGATTATAATTTAATAAATGTAATCTGGACCCCAGATTATAGCAACAAATTGGGAACTAGCTACCTGGATACAGACGGAGAGAGAGACCTATGCATATGGGACTGGTTCTTACTTCCCTGGAGGTGAAATTTCAGGCCAGTTCCATGACTTCTCATTACCCTCTGGTAGTAATTAGTATGTCAAATGATAATCAAAATTTAAACTCTATTCAAAGATTATCCCCTTTCCCAACTCAGGCCTTTTTACAAACAAATTCTCTGTGAGAAAACTGTTATTTGTTGGCTTCTCTTTCCTGGCACTGTTATTGCTCCTACTGCTCTTCTAAGCTGGTTTTTGAACTCAATTATGTTGGAACCTAGAGAAAGAGAAAAGTAAATCGGCAAGAGAAAGAACTAACTTCATGAATAAATTTGAAGGAGTACCAATGCATTAAAGTTACCCAGTGATTACGTTCCATGGGTCATACTTGTTCAATATATGTAATCGTCTCACAATTATATCCTTTGTTTTGTCTCCTGTCCTATCTCCAGCATCATGGATTACCTGGCACACCACAGGAATTCAGCAAATATTTGTGATGAATGAGTGGATAAATAAGGAAGTGTATGATACACAGAAGAGATGGGGCTGGCATCTCTAAAATAAAATGGCAAAGGTTAAAAAACAAGAATGGGCCAAGGTTTTCCAATCGAGTGTAAATTAAAATAAAATAGAGGAAGGAGTTGTATAAAATAGAATCCAAGTCAGAAACAGTATAGGGGAGCCTGTGTGGCTCAGTCAGTTAAGTGTCTGCCTTCGGCTCAATTCATGATCCCAGGGTCCTGGGATCGAGTCCTGCTCAGTCCTGCTCAGTCCTGAGCTCCCTGCTCAGCGGGGAGTCTGCTTCTCACTCTGCCCCTCCCCCTGCTCATGCTCGCTATCTGTCTTTATCTCTCTCTCTTGCAAAAATAAATACATAAAATCTTAAAAAAAAAAAAGACAGCATAAAAGGCATTAGTCCATAATAAGAACATATCAATGACCTTTAAGCACTAAATGCAATAGCTTTAAAATATAGAAAGTATGATTGTTAAAAACCAAAGCAGAAAGAAAAACATGTATATACTAGAAGACTTTATAGACCATTTTTAGCCTTTGACAGGTCAAGTATACAAAAAATAACAATGACATAAGGAATTTGAAATTTAGGGGAAAAAGAATCCTATAAAGATATATAATTCCTATGTCTTGGGTATATTTACAAAAAGGGATACTGTGAGAGATTCACTGTGTTGGCCTACCCAATATCACTCTAAACTACAAAATAAGTACATTTTTAGTTTTCCTTCTCTATCTGTAGGCTCTTTTGTGGCTGGGGGTGCCCATGGGCTTTAGTTCTGACCATCAGACACATCAGCAAGACACATCAGCAAGGACCAGCTAGTACTGCCTCTTGGCGTTCCTCCTTCTTGCTGCCTATAATATCCACCAGATGCCTGAGATGCAGCCCCTCTCTGCATATCAGCAGAGCAGGAAAAGGGAAACAGCCCTGTTCCTTCATGGCAGTCCTGGACTTCTTACTGTGGACTCTTCGAGGACAAGAATTGGCCCCTTACGCAAGCCCCTTACCGGATGTTCTGGTACTGCCTGTTAGGCCCAGTGCTAACTTACATGGTCACAAAACACATCAATAAGTACACCCACCACAAAGCCTGTCTAAGCCACGTCCTCTAACCAACAATTCAACAAAACTGGAAATAAGTGATAAGAGTTTTAAAGTAAGTTATAAAATTTAAGGTGCTCTCAGTAAGTACTGGCAAAGAAGGAAATAATAATGCAAACATAGGGGCACCTGGGTGGCTCAGTGGGTTAAAGCCTCTACCTTCGGCTCAGATCATGGTCCCAGGGTCCTGGGATGGAGCCCCGCATCAGGCTCTCTGCTCAGCGGGGAGCCTGCTTCCTTTCTCTCTGCCTACTTCTGATCTCTGTCAAATAAATAAGTAAAATCTTAAAAAAAAAAAAAAAGAATGCAAATATATACTAGTTGGACAAAAATAAGGTGTGAAATTAAGAATTCTCAAGATACAATAACCTAATTGCAAATTCTATACATACCCCCTTAGGATATTTTTAAAGATTGATTGATTGATTTGTCAGAGAGAGAGGAAGCACAAGCAGAGTGAGAGAGAGTGAGAGCACGAGTGGAGAGTAGGGGACACAGAGGGCAAAGCAGGCTCCTCGCTGAGCAAGGAGCCTGATGTGGGGCTTGATCCCAGGACTCTGGGATCATAACCTGAGCTGAAGGCAGATGCTTAATGACTGAACCACCCAAGTGTCACCCCATTTAGGATTTCTTATCAACTGTTTCTCATTTATCTTTTTTCCCTAAAATGTATCACTTTCTCATATACTACATAAATAACTTTATCTTTTTCACTTTCCTCTATCAGTGTGAGCTCTATGAAGTCAGGGATTTATGTTTGCTCTGTGCACTGATCCTCAATAGACATTCAATAAAATTGTGAAATGAATGAATAATTCCACTGAAGGCAGAACATATAATCTTAATTTTTATTATTAAAACTAAATATGAAAATAAATAATCCAACTCAAGCTGAAAGAGATAAACATCAGTCAATCATCTAATAAATAAAATACCTAAGTAAAGCAGAGAGAAAAGTAGTAAAGATAAACCAAAATGAATTTTGAAAAGTAAGGTTTTATATTCAATGAAACACTTCTTGATGAGAAAAATACAATAAATAAACCTTTGGTAAATCTAATCAAGAAAAGTGGAAAACCCCTAACAAAAATAGGGACAAAAAAAGCTATTATAACAGATAGAAAGGAGAAAAATTAATGATGGTAGAGAACTATTTATAATTCTCTGCCTATAATATTTAGCCTTGGAAAATAGTTTTCTGTGAAAACAGGAATTTTATAAAATTGACTTAAGACGGTCAACAAAATCAGAACGGATCAATAACCATTAGTAACCTAGAAATGGAAGGTTATTAAATCATTACTTAAGAAATAAAAGACTTTCAGGAGGATTTTTTTCCAGCGGTTCAAACTGTCAAGGAGATAAAACCTCTGTGGCATAGCAGCTGCTGAAGAACACAGCAAAACGTGAAATTGGGGATGAAGTTTATCAAGTGGCTTTTCACTATCCATTGGTGGTATTTTCTTCCTGAGCCTATTGATCTGATTTATAGTCTTAATAAAAATCCTAGTAGTAAGTCGCTGCTGCATTGTCGTGTGGAGAACTCTTCCTGCACTGTTGAACTCAGTTTGCTGGTCCAACCACACCACAGAATGTTAAACAGCCAATTAAAGGGGAGGTTCTGAGGACATTTTTATGACATGAGAAAACACTGATGAAATAATAGTGTTTTCTTTATTCCATTTTTAGGAATAAAGGTGAAAATTTTGCATCGTTCTTGCCTACAGCCTCTCTCTTAAATTCCACCTTGTCTGGAATCCCACTGCTTCCTTGGTTTTGGGGGTTTCTTCCAGTGTGCTGTATTGATAACTGGCGGTCTCCAGGGAGCCAGCAAATCGTCTGCCAGTCGTTGGATAATTTTAAAGAAAAAGGTAATGCATTTCCACAACTTGAAATATTAGATTAGTAATGATTTTCATAGATATCCCATCTCCTGTGTTTTCGAAGATTATCTATGAACTGAAAAGGCATGTCATTTCATCTCAGGAATACTAAGACAAGAGCATGAAGCTCTTCTCAGTTCACTTATTTTCACATGATTTGCATATTTGCACATTTCCATTAATTAAAGAACTATATTCAAAGGTGCTGGACAAGTTAGACCTCTTTTCTCTCCCCTACACCGAGTAGCTGGTAACGAGCCCATTTGCCTCCAGATTAAAGGTGTGACAACTTCTGCCTGTGTTCTACTTGTGGAAAATTAGCATTTTTTCATATTATTCACATATTTGCATTATTTGAATGTTGTTTACATTTGATGTGTTTGCATTTTACCTTTTATGTTATAACTCAAGTCAACAAAATGGATGGGTGGGTCGAAAGTGTTATATTAAAGAGTAAGCAGAGTCATTGGCAAGCTGATTTGAAGATGTATATGGAAATCAAAAGGATCTAGAAGAGTCAAAACTATCTTTTAAAAGGATGGGATTTATTTTATGAATTTTAAAAACTATTTTTTATGACTTCAAATGGCTTATGTGGTATATATATTAGCTTGGATAGCCTGAATCTGTCACTTTAGCACTGAAATGCATAAGATAATCAGAATATTTAATAAGACAAAGCAAATGCTACAATGGTAGAGCAGTTGACCCTTTCCTATTACTTGATCATTTTCTTCCCTTGTTTGAAAAGAGATTGACAATACTGAGTCTGTTTAATTAAAAAAAAAAAAATCACATCCAGGGCACCAGCCTGGCTCGGTCAGAGGAACATGCGACTCTTTTTTTTTTTTTTTTTAAGATTTTATTTATTTACTTGACAGAGAGAGATCACAAGTAGGCAGAGAGGCAGGCAGAGAGAGAGGAGGAGGAAACAGGCTCCCTGCCGAGCAGAGAGCAGAGAGCAGAAAGCAGAGAGCCGGAAGCGGGGCTCGATTCCAGGACCCTGGGATCATGACCTGAGCTGAAGGTAGAGGCTTTAACCCACTGAGCCACCCAGGCACCCCAAACATGTGACTCTTGATCTCGGGGTTGTAAGTTTGAGCCCCAAGTAGGGTGGAGAGATTAATTAAAAATAAAATCTTTAAAAATAATAAATAAATAAATCACATCCAAATGTTGGAACTCTCTGCATCCTCTGATTGGAAGAGGGGTCCAATTTCCAGCATGGAAGAGTGTACTGGTGGTTGGTTCTTTGGAATTGGGAGGTCCCTGTCCTTTTTGGTTCTTGCATCTGACGGAGCGTTACCCACGGCAGAACACCTGCTACTAACCTCTGTTAGGATTTATGCTAGGAAAATATGCCAAAGTCTCTTTTTCCCTTTCCTCTTTCCTGCCCCTACTTGTTAGAAAGTTCCAGATCTACAGTTCAGGCTAGACTAGCACCAAGAATTTCATACACTCTATTTAAGAAAGGTTGTCACAAGTTTAATTAGCTAGGTTCTACCAGCTGTTCGGTATAGGGAGAGAAAAGGTGTCCAGATTCACCAGATATAATTAATTATCCTGATGATGACCCCAAACACCCAGCCCCTTCATGCTCTTTGTATCAGCTGGCCTGAACTGGAGCGTCTGAGCTTCCTGGTAAAGGATCCTTCCCTGTGTGTGCTGTTCTGCTTTTTATTCTTTGGTTTTCTGTCCCAGCAGAGAAGGAAACAGCAGAACAGAGGGGATTGACAATAATCAAGGGAAGAAATAATTGACAGACTAAGTTTCCTGAGGGTCTGGAAAGACAGAATTGAGAACACAGGTAGAACAGAAACAGCAGCCCTTTTTGTTAAATGGGCAGAAGACAGAAAGCAGGTAAAAAGGATGGCCTTGGAGAAATTATCGCAGTGTTTTGTGTGCAATAGTGACTCAAATACTTGCTGAATTCAACGGTATTAACTAGTAACACAAACTACCGGCTCTTAATGAATAAGGAAACGTGTCAACTGAAACATTATACCCAGCTATCAGCCATGTGGAAATTTAACCCAGCAAAGTATTGGGCTGGGTTCACCATGTGGTTGACCTAATAGAGTAAATGGTAAATTCAGTAGTCACCTATTCTTCTAATTATAATGATTACCAAATGCACCTTGTTAGTCATACCAGGACTAACCTGCACCGGCAGCAGAAATCCTCCCAGCTAAAAAGGATTGAGCTCTTAAGTATCAGGCTCTGCGCCAAATGCCTAAATACATTGTAGTTTCATTTAATTTCCCACAACAACACATGAAAGAAAGTGACTCAGAGAAATTAAGTACCTTGCCAAGGCCAGAGGTCTAGAGAGCAGGGCTGAGATTCAAACTCAGATCTGCCTTGCTTGAATGCCCACTCCACGTAATTAAAATGAATTAATTTTAAAGATTGACCTTCAGTAAATTAATTTCATGCTAAAAAGATACTGTTGAGTTACTTGGGGCGCCTGGGTGGCTCAGTGGGTTAAGCCGCTGCCTTCGGCTCAGGTCATGATCTCGGGGTCCTGGGATCGAGTCCCGCGTCGGGCTCTCTGCTCAGCAGGGAGCCTGCTTCTCTCTCTCTCTCTCTCTCTGCCTGCCTCTCTGTCTACTTGTGATCTCTCTCTGTCAAATAAATAAATAAATAAAGCTTAAAAAAAAGATACTGTTGAGTTACCTAACAGAGACAACGTCCCACAGAAAAACGCCACCTACTTAACCCGACTCTGGGGTATAGCTCTATAAAGTGTTATAGATTTGTGGGTATTTTCAGGAAACTGACAACTAGTGGACAGAACATAACTTTGTGTTCATCTCTAGCCTTCCTGTATTCCGGTGAGAAAGCAATTTTAAAATGCCTCCTATTTCTCTCCCTCTGAATTTGAGGTCCACTGTTGTCAAAACTCAGACAAACCTTATTATTTTATTAGGTCATTGGATATGATTTATTCGTCTCCCAGGAGGAGTGACTGTAGAAAGGGAGAGTGACAGGACTTATCAGGCCCCGAGTGGACTGAGCTCACCCATTAAGTTAGCCTGTCCGCCCTGTTCTTGACAGTTATTAATGCTTCCGTCTCCTGCTGCTTCCACTGCCTCCTCTTCAGGAGCACCAATTCCAGATGTCACTGTTACCTTGTGACAGTACTCACAGTCCAAACAGGCCAGGGGTTTCCATGTCTTGGGAACAGTCCTTCTGTAGCAGTGCCTTGGTTGGCCACCTTCCCATGCATCCTCCTGGAAGCCCAAAACAACCACCCTGAGCTAGTCACAGCCTCTGAAACAACACCCACATCCTTGCTCGGGCCAGTTTCAAGTTGAAATTGTTTCTCAGCAAGGAAACGTTGCCAGTGGCTAATTCCCCATTAACCTGGCACTCTCGATCTGACCTCCATCAGCCTTCATTGTGTTACCACCTTACATGGTTGGTGAGACCTACAAGCCTACTGTTTGGCCACAATAACAGCTGTTCCTCCCAGAGGTTGGGTGAATAGGAACAGTGAGAGATACGATTTCCTTGTATCAGTCAGATGTGCTAGGTTATGCTGCGGTAACAAATGACCCCAAAGTCTCAGTGGCAAACAGCAACAAAGGTCTATTTCTCATTCATATTCATTGTCCATTGTCACTTGACCCTCAGCTCTGACTGACGCCAGCTTCACTCCAGGATGAAACTAAAGAGCAAAATTCTCCGGGAACATTAAGACTGTGGTAGAGGAAAATGAATCATGATAAAATTCAAGCTTGTTCTTAAATCTCCTTTCCCCACTTTATCCACAAAGCAAGTCATATATATGGCCAATCCTGATACGAACAGAGAATGTGAAATCCTCCTTCAGGGAGCAGCGCCCCATGGAGTGGCAAAACCATTTGAGCTGGAATATGATCTAACACCCTCACTTTGGACACCTGTCACAATGTCACCAAATTGTCTTAGAAGGAGCACCGTCCGTGAACCTCTCAAGTCTCAAGACTTCACAAGATGCTGCCAGAGCTCCAGAGACCTAATGGCTTTCTCAGCCATGCCAGCCATATTGAGTTGAGCTCCTCCAACACTGACAGATGGCACTGGTAACGTAGAGACTTCCTCAGGTGAGTCAAGGAGTTGCTCCTGATCTAATTCCTAGGCCCTGTGATCCCGACACCTTAAGAGGCAGACCTCAACCCTTGCCCAACCCCTGGCTGAGTACATAGAGAAGTTCCTCCACCAGAGGCCGCATTTGTGTCAGTGAAGGACACTCTGCCCTAAGCCACTTCTTTTTACAGCCTGTCAGAGACCAAATTAGATCACTTTGAAGGAATACATTATGACCCATCTGTCCATTCACATAAATCACTGACCTTCCTTTTTTTTGCCCTAGCAGAAGGGTGTTCAAAACAGTTGTCTCTGTGATAAATCTTGACCAGTTTAGTGGTATAAATGTTGTTGTGCTTGATGTTTTATGCTATGATTGTTGCTTTATTGAAATGTAGAGGACTTAAATAAGATAATGCTGTCCTCAGCAACATGAGGTACATATGAAATAAAGATGATTTGGATTTTATTAATATACAGAAAATGCCAGTGCAGGAAGTTCTTCTTCTAAATATAGTTATTCAAAGCCCAATTGAAAATCATTTCCAAAGTGTTAATAATATAATTTTAAATACACCATATTGGAGCTGCACACACACATACACACACACACACACACACACACACACACACTATATATATATATATACACATATATATTTATATACACATATAATATATATAGTTGTGATTTATTATAAGAAATATATACAGTCTTCATCCCCATTTCTGGCTCACAGATCTCAAAAATCTTAGAATTTCCTAAGTATTGAAAGTGATAAAGGTGCCTTATGTTATGCTAATGAGGTGGTTGCCAGTGGAGCCAACTACTTGTTTAGAGGGTTGGAACTTTCAGTCCCACCTCAGACCTTCAGAGAAGAGGGGCTGGAGGTTGAATAGTCAAGAATGCCCAGTAATTTAATCAGTCGTGCCTATGTAAAGAACGTCCACAAAAAAACAAAAAAGATAGGGTTTGGAGAGGTTCCAGGTTGATGCACACATGGAGATTTGGGGAGAATGACCTACTCTGAGAGAGCATGGAAGCGTTGAGCCCTTCCCACATATCATACCTTGCTCTATGCATCTATTCCCTCTCGCTGTTCCTGAGTTGTATCCTTTGGTAATAAACCAGTGATCTAGTAAGTAAAATGTTTGAGTTCTGGGAGCTGCTCTAGCAAAGTAATTGAATCTGGGAGGAGGTCCTGGGAACCACTGATGGTCAGAAGCACAGAGGACAACCTGGACTTAAAATTGGCACGGGGGAGAGGGGGTGCAGTCTTGAAGGACTGAACCCTTTTGAGTTGACCTTAGGACACCCCACTAGTGTTTGAAAATTGCTTGGTATTATGTAGGAAATCCTCCCCAGCATACATATGCACATATACATGGAAACTGGGTCCAGGAACCTAAATATATATATAATTCAAATAATTTATCAAGTATCAAGCATTTACTACTCCTATAAATCAGGGAGACAAAGAAAACCAATGTAAAAAGTATCTCGCATGGTAACATTTTATAAATAGCCTATAACTGCTATTCCATTGTAGTCGAGCTTTTAAGCTTATGTTAAATCAACTGGTATTTCTTCATCTCAGAAATATTTATTGAGGGGCACCTGGGTGGCTCAGTGGGTTAAAGCCTCTGCCTTCAGCTCAGGTCATGATCCCAGGGTCCTGGAATCGAGCCCCGCCTCAGGCTCTCTGCTCAGTGGGGAGCCGGCTTCCCTTCCTCTCTCTCTGCCTGTTTCTCTGCCTACTTGTGATCTCTGTCAAATAAATAAATAAAATCTTAAGAAAAAAAAGAAAAAGAAATGTTTATTGAGCACCAACCATGAGCCAAGCACTGTTCTACACACAGAGGATACAGCAGGCAAAAATCCCAGTCCTCTTGGAACTTAGGTTTCGGCTGAGGAGAAAGACAGGAAATGAAATATAGTGGTGATCCTTTGTATGCTCTTCCTGACGTACCTTCCAGCCTTCTCCACAGACCGCATCAACAAACTCACTTGCCCTCTCCTCTCCAGTGGAATTTGGCCAGTGGAAGGGACTGGGAGCTCAAGAGGAGAAAAAAGTTGTGGAATTTGTTCATCATGGGAGGGCCATATCCTTCTTCCAAGGGTGTCTTCCAAGTTCTTATCCTTTCACCTCTAATAATTGCTCTTTCAGTTTTCCCTTACAGGCCTGGAGGTATCCATGCCCCCACCCCCAACCCTACTGCCACTGTTGTCAGCCCCACAGCCGTACATGAGCCCTCACTGGTTTCCCTGAACCTTGCCCACATCTTGGTCACTATTTCTTTGATTATACTGTGTTCCAATCACCCAGTTCAAGGATAATGTGTCTTGTTATAATCCTGACTGATACACAAAATAAGGAAATAAGTTATATAGTAACATAGATATTGGTAAGAGCTATTAAGAAATACAAAGCAGCACAAGGGGATAAAGCTGCTGGCTCGAGGCAGGTGGGTGCTTTCTAAACAGCCTGGTCAGTGAAGGCTTCTTCATAGAAGTATGTAATGCTACAAGTGTGCCTATCTCCCTGCAGAAGCTTCCTCTCAAAGGAAAGCAAAAGTGGGAAAAGAGCTCCAAAATTTAAAACCTGGAAATGAGGCACATCACTGGTTGCAGTAGAGGCAAGAGTAGGGGTGAAGGCTCAGAGCACTTGCATGTTGCCTTGTCCTCCTCACCGCCCCCACGGTGACAGCCTTCACCTGTCTCAGCCTTGGTTTCTGTGGCACTCCGTTGATTGGCCCTGGACTCTGAGACCTTTAGAACCAAGGGTGATACAAAATACTCTGTTCTTAATCCTCCCCAAGTTTTATACCGCATTCCTCCAGAGAAACACAGAACTTCTCCTCTTACCTTCAGGAATAGTTTTCATGGAATCACGTTTTAATGTTCTGTCCTCATCTTTCACCCACAGCTGGAAAAAAAAAACATTTCACGTGTATTTGTCTTTTCATCTCTATTTGTAAAATTGACGTTAAGTTTCTTGTTCCCATTTTTCTCAGGGTCTTCTTTACAAAGCTATCGAATAAATTACCTCAATGTCAGGAGGAGGAAGATGTTCTTTCTCTGGATGAACCTGGATGCTTCCTTCTCCTGGACAATGAGAAGTAGGTACCCCTTCGTGTTTTCCTCTTAGCATTGGCTGACAGGAAACTTAAAGCTAAGTATCATGCTAGATTGCTATGCCTTTCCTCAAAGATGTTTTCTTAATGTAATGTTCTTTTCTAGTTTCCTTTCTATGGTTTTTGTTTTATGTTTTCTTTTATTGTATTTGATTTTCTTATAGAACTAGGTAGGCTATAAATACATATTCTAATGTGATCTAATTAAAACATCTTATTTTGATTTGGTTGACAATTTTTCCTGACCTTATCTACATCAAAATAATCCATGAATTATGAATACGAAAACTTTAGCCAATTAAAATTACTGGTCTCTATGCTAACAAAAACAAGCAATTTGACTGATTTTTTTTCCCACTCAAGAAACTGTGTTTCTTCATTCATGAAAAGAAAAAACAATACTTCTAGGTAATTTATTATTGTCAGGATCAGTGCTCAGTACCGAGGACTCAAAGCTGACTGTGGCACAGACCCTATTCTCAAGGAATTTTCTGTCTAGAATTAAATTAATTTACTCTTTCAAACTTCTCATTCAGAACCAGTATTTATTTGTAGCTAAAAACTAATTTGCAAAAGGATAAATTTTTTTTTAAAGCAAAATTAGCCTTCCCACTTAGTTCTGTTCTCTCATGCCAACAGAGACGAAAGAAAGAAAAATTCTAAACATTCTACAGCAGTAGCTTGCTCCCAAACGAACACGAGGCTGGTTGTAAAATACTTCCCAACGTAAGCATTTAAGGAGGCCCCACAGCTTCTGAAAAGCTGCTGGAGGCCAGGACACTTTTGCTCTCCCTCTACCCTGCTCCCTTAAAACACTTCAAATCAATATCTGCCCTCGAAAGCTTGAAATGTAGCCACCTAATAGGTCAAGCCATCTTTTCATATCAATCATATTCCTAGCAAGTTTTATAATTTTCCAGGTTTAATAAATCACTGTGTGCCGTTGATCTAGGCTAAAACTAGCCACCAAAGTATTTTAAGACTTCCTGGTTCCAGTTTGACAGGCCCCGGTGAATCTCCTACTTCTCTAATATTCATACCTTTGACACATATTCGTTAAGCACCAGAGTGTTCCAGGCTCAATACTATGTGTGCGGGGATTTAAAGGGCGAACAAGGCAGACATGTTCTCTGCCCCCCGCCATGAAGCTGTGTGGAACAGAGAATGCAAGGAGGAAACATGTCACTGTGAGGAGGACAGAGATTCGCGTCTGTTGCCTTCACTGCTGTGTTTCTCAAGCAGGTAACAATGCCAGGCTCAGGAAGTATTTTCTGGAAGAATGGTATGAAGGGGGGAAGCACAGAGTCTACAAGGGCGTTCACCGGGGGACCTCAGCAGGTCTGGGGAGCTGAAGGGGGTCAGCCTAAAGAAATGGCATTTCCTCTGCTACTTGAACAAAGAGTGGAAGAGGAGAGGCAAGAGGGACACACGTGGAAGGAAAACTTGGCTCAGAAGCCCAGGGGTAAAAGAACTGAAGTTTTATTTATGCAATCATAGAGACAGACATACCCAGAGTGGCTGGCAGGGGAAGGACAGAGCAGAGTGATGACAAGAGAAGGGACTGAAATTCTTGATATAAGCACCAGCTCAGACAATCTTACCAAGCAAGTTAAGGATTTGGTACTTGATCCTACAGGCAATGGAAACCATTGATGTGTTTCAAGTGCATGGGGGACGTGATCAGATTTGTATTTTTAAAAGATTCTTCAAGAGATAGAGAGAAGTCCTTGTAACTAAATTAGTTAAAGGATGTCTTGATTCTCCTAATCGTCCTGTTGCTCTACACTTGCTAGTCCCCTTTTTGCCTGCTCTGTAGTGTTCAATTTATAAAACATCTTTGTTAAAATCCCATGTCCCTCCTGTGAGCCCAGCCTTTCCTCTCAGAGAGGCAGCATCATTGTCTCTTATCAGAGACTTTGTTCCTTCATCCATGTTTTCTTAATCCCAAGTACCCTTCCAATAATAAATATACCATACCTTGATTTGCAATACCATAGACATGTATTTATACTTCGAGATTCTTCTCTCCTCTGTGATGACTCAATGCATTTAATACCCCAAAAAACAAATTCAAACCCCTCTGCCTCAGGAAATGCAAAGCTCTGCACGATTCCGAGAATACCCAGACAATGTTCTCATTCCTCTGGTGTGGTTTGCTCTCGTTCCAATCTGCTGCTCCCTCATCATTTCTGGGGGACTCATCATCACTTTTATATGCCGCCCCAACAGTCTGCAGGTGTACGTTGCCCCCATTCGCAGACCTTCCTCAGTCCCCAAAGCACAATTGAGGGCTTAAGAACAGAGGAGAATTTCAGAGAAGAAAAACACAACCAAACCTATCTGCTATCACATCCTTTAAGTGGAGGTCCTGGGTCGGTCAGTAGTTTCCTCTGGAGCCCTCAGCCTGCCACTCTGTTTTCAGAACCAGTGTCAGTTCAAATGAGAGTCTGGTTCTTGCTCAACCTCCCTCCCTGTGAGTAGAGCCCAAACATTCCTTTTCCCTTAACCCCAGCCGGAGGTGTTAAAATAGGCCATCCCGTAATAATCTTGCAAGGGTTGTCAACCTGGCAGAATGATGATAGCTGTTTACACTCCTCTGTGTTTCAACATTTCCCTTCCAGACTAGCTGCTGGGATTTACTTAACTTGGAAAACCAAAAGGCCTGTTACAGTGTCTTCTTCCACACTAAAAAGGAATCTTCCTTTGAAAAGCAATTCTGCAACATCCCCCTAGAACACAGACATGGAGCAGTTTTTTTGAGTAACTTTTTTTATTCACTTTATAGATGTATAGATATGTTTAATGGGGGTGGGGGGGAATTATACATACACCCACACAGTGGTTCTCAAATTTTCCAAACTAATTACTCCTAGCAACTGAGAATTCCAAGAGGAGTGGAGCATGTTTTCTCAAAGCAGTCTGTGGCAAACATAATTCTTTGGAGTCTTGTATTTTATCTTCTAAATTTCATGTACATTTTTGCACCTGCAGCATAATATGTCCATTTATTTCAATACATAACAATAAAATGAAATACACTTAAACCCAGCCATAGTGCTGTAAGTGGGATCCACAAATTTCTATCATATAAAATACAGAATTGAATTATTCCAAGATTATTGAAATGACCTTGGCAAGCCTACAGAGGTGGGAGTTCCGGGAGGCCTCCAAGTTATCTACACGTTTGCCATTATCCTAAGTCTCACTGATATTCTGATACTTTTTGAGAAGAACTATAGCATGTGGCTTATACCAAAAAAGCTTGGTGAGGCATGAATATAGACTACTGAAGCTTCACCATAACACACTAGTTCGGCACTTGTCAGGATTCAGTCACTAGGTAAGTGACTTAATCCTACCCACCAACTTTGATGAGAAAATGTAACTCAACTTCTTGCCTCAAAGAAATTAGAAATTATTACGCATAATGAAATCTTGATGCCACTTTCAAAGTGTCGAAACTTTAAATGTTTTCTTCACCATTGGCTCGTAGAAAAGAGCCTAAAGCAAGGATTAAGATGCCAACATTTTACCTGAGAAGAGGAAGGCTGGAGCAATCAAGATGATGGGAAAAAGTGCAAAGCGTTGTTTTCAGAGCAGTTTGCTTATCTCAGGATCAAGATGACAACCCTAAGGGAGGCTCCTTGGATTGATTCATTCAGTACATGTAAACGGTCTGGAAGAGTAACGTGGAGAAACCACGCTTTAGAGAAGCCCATGAGACAGAGAATACAGGAAGAATTAATCTGCCTTTTATTTTCCAGGCTTATTTCAAGAACATCGAATTCCCCCACACTCCATTCTCTGGGGCACCTGGTCACAATGGCAGAGTCCTTGCTCTACAGTGAGGGGTTTCATAAGTCCAAAAGGGGAGACGACCCCCCATGCAGGTGGAGAGCTGAACAAGAACAAGAAGGAAGTTGTCAAGAGCCTCTGAGAAAGTTCACAAGGTCTGTGTCTTCCAAACAAGCAAGTTACACACCAAGGACAAAAAATTCTTTCCTATTCAATGTCTAGCAGATGTCCAACAAAAAAAGATGATCATCTTAACCCAAAGATGAACAAACTTCAATAAGGTCTACAGCATTGTCCCTCTGATTTGAAGTCTCTAGTCTATAAAGATGTTGCAGTAGCTTCTAGTCTGTTATCCCCAAACTAGTATTTAAAATGCCTTCTTGTATAGTTTTCTAAGCGTGTGTGTAATACTTGCCCCCTCCCATCATATTCTTGGTTGCTCTAAATCAGGAACAAAAATAATAGAGCATAATAGTTAAGAACATGATGTTGGACAATTTACTAACCATTAGAATTCTATTTCTTAATAAACTCAGTCTTTTATAAGAAATAAGCACTCTAATGCATAAAAAACACTTTGTAACTCCCTGGCACCTGGTACTTAAATATTTTACATTGCTACTATCATTATTATTATTATTATTATTCATACCACAAATCAATTAATAAAGTCTGGAACATACCATAAATGTTCAGTCAAATGTTTTGCTCCATGATTGATCCGTGTAGGCTATGCTTTTTAAAATACCCCCCTATGTAGGAAAGAATAAAACGCTTTCCGGGTCCTTTCGATTTATTTGTCAAATGAGGGGATTAACCTAAATGATCTCCAAACTCCATCAATTTACTGGTTATTTCTTAAAGTTATTTTTCTTTGTTGAAACATCTACTTGCAATCTCTTCTAGTTACTAGCCAAGGTAAATCTAACAACAGATGCTATTATGGAGAAATTATGAAAATGAGCCCTGGCTGTGTGAGATATGATTCACAGTGATGATGCAGATGAGCTTGACTCGCATATCTCACTGATTTACCAAATCTGAGCAGATACAAAACTAGACTCATCATCTCCTGCTGTAAAATTTCTCTTTTTCTCTGTCCCAGTGAGTAGTTTGTTCATCCAACCAAGATCCCACAGCAAAGACCAAGGTAGCATTTCCTTTAAGCTCAACATGTCTTGTTATTTGCATCTACATCATATACATGTGAATCCTTCCAGGGCAACCCAGGAGCACCACCTCATTCCAGCCACTGTCATCTCTCTCTTCATTATAGCACAATAATCACCTTGTTTTTCTACAATTATTCCCGAATCCATTCTCCACATCCCCAAATACGCCCATTTTAAAATCAAACCTATCTTCCTGGCTCCTGGGTTATAATCCCTCTGTGTCTTCTGTGGTAGGTTAGGTTATTATAGAAAAAAACGCTCTCTCTCCCACCTGCCTCCTTCTGTGCCCCAGTGATGTTGTGCATGGCCACACGACTTCCTCAGGCCAGTGGGATTTTAGTCCATGTGACGCAAGCAGAAGCCATGCCTGTTGTTTGCTGTCAGTCTTGTTTTTTTGAGCTTTTGCTGTGACCATGAGAAAGAGCTTCCTTTGGCAGCTACTGGCTGTTGGGCCAACACCACAGAGTGATACGTGTGGAGTGGAGCCTCTTTCATTGACCCTCAGATATGTGGCCTCTTACAGCCAAGCCAACCCAGTCGACTTGTGTAAGCAAAAAAACAAATGCCTACTCTCTTATGCCCCTCAGGGGCTGTGGTCGTTTGTCCCGCAGCAATCACTAACTGCTAATCACTAGCTTCACGTAAAATCCACTTAGAAGGTCCTGGGATTGAGCCCTGCCTCCGGCTCTCTGCTCAGCCAGGAGCCTGCTTCCCCCTCTCTCTCTGCCTGCCTCTCTGCCTACTTGTGATCTCTCTCTCTCTCTCTCTGTGAAATAAATAAATAAAATCTTTTAAAAGAAAGAAAGAAAGACTTCAGACAACCTAAAAGGACCATTATGGGTTTCTTCAGCCTCAGCTTGCAGCATGCTCCCTCTTCTTCCTCCCCACACTACACTCCGACCTCCCTCTCAATTCTTCAGGTGTGTCAAAGGCCTTGCCCGGCACGGAGTCTCTACGTGGAGTCTGGGTGCTATTTCTCTTTCCTCTTGGTTAAGCCAACTTCCACTCACATTCACTCTATCTGTCCATGTTCCTGCCATGGAGAAACAGCTTTAAACCTCCTCCTCACCAAATACCAGGCTGGGAATCATCCCCCTTTTACATATTTCCTCCTCACTCTGTGCATTTCCTTCATTGTACTCAAAAGACTTGTGATTTATTGGCTCGGGGAAATCGTTAATGCCTCTTACACTAAATAGTGAGCTCTGTCATATCAAGGATGACATCAGTCTTATTTACCTCCGTACCATCATGACTAGCTTGAGTAAAGAGTTTGATCACTCATACTTCCTTGTTTGGAGCCGATTGAAATAGTATTTATATACTGTTTATCTTATATCAGATGATGTCAATAAAACTAACATATGTTAGAGCCCTTCAAGTGTGGGTTGATTCAACTGAGCAGACAATTTTCTTGTCTTTCTAGGATCCGGTCTAGTTCTCATATTCTGGTCACTATGATACATCTAGGTACGTCACAGATCCAAAATGATAGCTAACAATCTGTCTTTTCCTTGTTTTATGGCTAGCAATATCTTTTGGCAAAATTCAATGACAATACCCCATTTGTAAGCAAAAATTGTAAAAGAAATTAGAACTTCTTTTTTAATGTTAAGGAAATTTTTAAATTAAACTGTTGCCAAGGGAGAAGGGTGAAATGAAAACATCTCGAGTCCAGAACTGTAATGGAGGAAGGGGCAAACCAGGTAACAGTGGGGGGGGCGGGGGGAACAAACCTGTTAACCCATATATGCAAGAAATTGTAATTGGCAAGAAAAGAAAAAGAGAGCGAGAGAGGGAGGTAGAGGGAAAGAAGCCAGGAAGAGAGGAGGGAGGGGAGGGGGAAGAGAAGAGACGGGAGGAAAAAAGACTTTCGGTGTCAGCAGCCCCAGTGTTTGAAACGGAATTGGAACATAAGCTCCTGACTATGAAATCATCTCCCTCCTCAGGCTTCAGAAATAGCTGTGAAGGGGTTAACCCACAGTCTGAAGGCTGGAACTCTGCCTGGGCCCCTCTCTGCCAAAGCAGCTGTGTAAGCAACAGACTCTGTAACCTTCAGAGCAGCTGTTAGGAGCAGCAGAGAATGAGGGTCAGCCCATATGGGAAAAATAGGTCAAATCAGCATTTTTACACAGAAAACCTCAAGGTAAACCTTGCTGTGTTTTATGATAGGCCCTTCTATAGTATCAAAAGATCTGTTCTTCCATTGCTATAAACCATTAGCAAGCAAGACCAAGAGGGCTAGATTTTATCAGGCTTCTCTTCAAGAATGACCCACCGAGATCGGCCCCAAAGCACCTGTGTTTCTCTACCTGGGGACAAAACAATTTGATGACAAGCTGAACTGAATCTTAAGGGCTGTTCGCATGCTGTGGCTGGATTCTCTTAAGTGATACGTGTAAGGTACTTAACATTACACCCACGTAGTGAACGTTTATGGTCTGATCCACCCCCAAATAAGCTCTGTTCCTGTGTTGGGTTACTGCTTCTACTTAGCCGGAGAATTAAAGGAAAAATTGCCATCTTCTTACACCTCCCAGCAAGTCATCACCACTGACTGACCCAGGGATGTCTATCCAACAGAAACTGGATTAATAAGAGTATCCCACATCCCCGAAACAGTTTATTGGCCTGGGATAGGGAACAGGTATCCTTGGCTTTTCTAAAGTTCTCCTTATGCCACTTTGCTTTTAGGAAAAGACCTACTTTAGTACCTGATTTCACTAATCGAAAGAAACTTGAAGAGGATTTTTGGTTTTAAGAAAAAAGAAGAGTGAAAATAGCATTCATGCTTCGTTTGCAGCAGGCGTTCATGGAGGTAGCCCCCACTCTGAGCTACGAGTGGCGTGCCCAAACTCTTTCCCTGGGAACTACACTCAGCATCTCCACATCAAGCTACCAGAGCTTTGAACTATGTCTGTGAGCCTCTGTGCTCACTCGCTCTTTCTCTCTTTCTTTCTTTTTTTCTTTCTTTCTTTTATTTTTTTGGTGCATCTGTTAGCAAGACATGCTAAGGTATCAGAAAAGCACAAGAGAGGTAATTTGGATGGGGTCTTGGAACGCTCAAAAAAATTTTCCACATAAATTGATGTTGATTGCTTCTTCAATTTACACCATTCTAGGTTTTCATAGGAACGCTCTACTTTCAGAGAGTGGGGGCCACCTGTACCAGACTTCTGTTGAGGTAACTTAAACTTTTCCTCAGGCTCAATTTGTTGATTGGTGTGTTGTTTATTAACTTGGGACAAGAGAGAGGGAGAGAATTTGGATTCCTCAGTGGTGCAGTTGAGAAGGAATGAGGGGAAAAGCTGCTGGCATCTGTTTCCTGCTGGGTAGCAAAAGCCAGTGTGAGAGAATAAAAGCAGAAAGGAATAGAGAGAAGAGAAAAAGACCAACCTAGCAGCTTTCAAGTCACCTCTAAAACCAGCCAGAGTCCTGCTTTCTTTCACACGCAACCCAGAGTTCTGTTTAATATCCACTGATCTCTAATAACAATGATAAATAATACTGTTGACTCTATAATCATATTTTAGAGACCCCCAAATCAAGATTCTTAGTCTGAAAAAGCATCTCTCACATGTGTGATTTTTCTAAAGCCAAGTCTTACAAATGCGTAAATGCCCACTGATACTTTGTCAAATAGGTAACACATCATCTTTTTAAAGGGAATAGAATTCCACGATGTTAGGAATATCCTCAAGTAGGCAGTAACATGGGGGCCCTAATCTGGAGTGCTGAAAGCAATAGACATCATATGGGAAGACACAGAGTCAATCTACTTCTCCATAAAGAAAAACAATTCTGAATTGAAAAAAATGAGTTCAACCACAGTGCCTAAAATCTATATTAATATTATTATACTCCTAAGGGTGCCAGAACAAATATATGTTATCTCGTTGTTCCTGTGGAGAATTTCATAGGAAGAACTGTAAAGAGAGAATATACATGCGTGTGCATGTATGTGTGTGTGTATATATATGATATTAAAAATATATATGTATGATATTAAAATTAATCGAAATGCTCTCAAGCCCTAAGCAAAATGGCTCTAGTAGTTAAGAGTCCGAGATTGTTGCTCCATCAAGGCTGGACCTTATCAAAAGTGTGAAAGAGGCAAAACCTGTTTTCAGTTTTTCTCATGATATGTGCATCTCTCAAATCTAACTGTAAACACATTTCTTAGGACTGTCCTGCAAAATTAATTGCTCCCTGCCCTGAACTCCTATAAGACTGTGCTTCTTGTTAAATCTCCCATCCTATATGGTAATTCTGCTTTTTTCTGCAACAATATGAGCTTTTCAAGGGCAAAGTTTGTTTTGAAAAATAATGTGTTAACCAAATTGATTGTTCTCTCCTCAAAGAAGTGAATTGAAGAAATGAGTTAAGCTTCAATAGCTAAAAAATTGCATTAAGGTAAGCTCCTTGTGTTTCAATTCTCTGAGGACAAAAGCAATGACTGTTTTTGACCATGACCCAAAATAACAAACACATTTTATTTTGTAACACAGTACACATGTACATAGATATATAAAACCAAAACAGAGATTTCACAAAAACAATATTTATTTTTAAAACATGGGACAAGTTCTGACATCTGGTTCATTTTTTTCTTTTCATTAATAATAGTTGTGATTCATTAAAGCAATTTTATGACTCCTAATGAGTCATGACCCATAGTTTGAAAATATTGCTCTCATGAGAACATACGGTTTGGTGCATGCTTATCAGAGAAAGTGAGAAAGTTGAGTGAAATCCTCAAACCAGGTAAAGTCTCAAAATGGCAAGGATGTCTATAGCTATCTTAACTTATAGGTCACAGAATTATGAATTCTTATTAATATTAGCCCAGGAGCAAAATTTAAGACTCTCCCACTCTCAATATATTTTTAATCTATGTATTACAAGATATATGTAAGATAAGCAAAGTCTTGGAGGATTTATTCTTTCCGTCAACATTTTATTGGGCACCGTGCTTTAGGTACTGGAGCTGTAGGGGTGAGTAAAATGTCCCAAATCCCTGTCCTCATGGAGTTTACATTCTAGTGAGGAAGACCGAGAAGAAACACAGGCATGTTTAATATAATTTCAGGTAGTGATAAATGTTATGAAAAAAAACAAATTATGGCCAGAGTCTAGAAGGTGGTGGAAAGGGGAAAGGGCTATTCTAGACAGGGTGGTCTGGAAAGGCTTCCCTATGAAGGTGATACTTGAACAGAGTCTGATTGAGCCAGCTGAATGTCTAAAGAGATGTACCAAGCAGAGTAGCAAGTGTCATAAATATGTTTGTGCTCCAATAAGGGGGTTCTGGGCAGGTGGCATGGTCAGTAGACATAGCAATCACATCCATAGTATAGATGGACCCCACCACAACCCCTTCTGAGAGAAACTACCTGGAACTTAATCACTGGCCATTTGGCAGAAGTAGGCAGTCATGGCAGTAACATGTTCTCCCTTCTTCATCCAGCATGTCTGCCACGAGGTTTGGCCACTTGACCCAAGATTCCTAGACTTCCTAGAATCCAAGACTCCTATCCTAGACTAGACTTCAATAACCTGACAGATAATAAGGATTACTTCCTGTTATGGGTTGAATTGTGTCCCACTCCAAATTTCATATGTTGAAGTCCTAGCCCCTAATACCTCAGGGCTTGGAAAGATGGCAGTTGAAGATGTAATTCATGAAGATGACATCCTACTGGAGTAGAGTGGTCCCTAATCCAATATGACTGATGTGTACTCACAAAAGGGCGCGGGAATTTGGACATAGATATGCCCACAAGGAGGCCACCATGTGAATATGGAAATGATCATCTACAAACCAAGGAGAGAGGCCTGGAACAGCCCCTTCCCTAACCCTACCGATACCTTGCCATTGGCTTTCCAGTCTCCCGGACTGCGAGACAATAAATGTTGGTGGTTGAAGCCTCCCAGCTTGCAGAAGTTTGTTATAACAGCCCTCGCAAACCATATACCTCCCTTGGGGGTGCAGGGGCGTTGAGTGGATTCTGTGTGTAGTAAGATTGTTAATATATGGATGAATTGCAGCCCATGCAGCAGACTATGGCTTTATAGTATGAATATCTCCACTTTTTAGCTGAGCCAACTGCATTTCCCACCCTCCAGGGCAGTTATGTGTGGCCAGATCTCGGAGCTCTGGCCAACAAACTGTGATCAGATGTATCTTGTGGCCGCTTCCAGCAGCCTTCCCAGAAGCAGCTGGCAGCTTTTTTCTTTTTCTGTATCCCTTCTTCCTTCCTGGTGGCTGGAATGCAGACCTGCTGGTGGTATTTAAACCATGAGTGACACTGAGACTGAAAGCCGTGAAGGATGAAGAAGCAGAATAAAAGGAACATGGATGGTTAAAAGCTGTGTGGAACAGAATCTTCATCACACCAGCACCGAGTTGCCCTCACTTGGACTTTGACAGGAGAAAGAAACAGTCTTTTATCTGGTCTACACCACTGTTTGGGGAGGGAGGTTAACTATTACTTGCCATGGAATCTAATCTGAACCGATACAAGCATGCGAAGTGAAAACAGGTGGAAAACAGAACCCAAGGGAGGATGTTAGCCATGGAGGAAGGAAAATCAGATTAAGAAGGAAGAATCAAAGCGATATGAGGAAAACCAGGAGGAAATTATATCTGGAAAGCTAAAAAGAAGGGAGAAATAAAGCATTAGATATTACTGAACGGATACAAGGACCAGGAAATGTCTCCTGTCTTCTCCAACTTGGTGTGCATGAGAATCATTCTTAGTCTCACTAACATGCCCAATAAGATTCAGGAGGTCAGTGTGGAAGTTCTAAAATGTTGCCAGATGATGTTGGTGCCAATACTCCCGGTACACTTGGAAGGGCAAAGATTGAGGCCAGAGTGGTTCTCAAAGACAGTTCTTGAGGTGGCAACATCAGCATCACCAGGAACCTGTCAGAAGTGCACATTCTTGTCTGTATCCCAGACCCACTGAATTGAGGCGGGGCGCGGGGTCGGGGACAGAGGCGGGGCGGTGGCAGTCTGTTTTACCCATCAGGTGATTCTGATGTCTACTGAAGGTTGACAGCCACTAGTGAGAGCAGTAATAGTAATAACAATGACTCCCACAGACGTCGACCACCAGCTGTGGCCCAGCCCCGTAAACACCTTTCTTACATCATCTTATTAGCTCCTCACAACGATCTATTTTATCAGTGAGGAAAATACGACTGAGAGGTTATGTACTTTGCCAAGGTCACACAACTCACAAAGGGTGGATCCAAGAAACCATGTCTGTCTGGCCCCCAGTCCTGTGTCAGCTGTCCTTCAGGGTCAGCAGTGTTATCACTAGAAATGATTTCAGCGAGTCTGAAGTCAAAAGCCACACTGCAGTGGCTTTGAAAGGGAGGGAGTGGAAAAGTGGGTAGAGAACACTTTTTCAAGAACTTCAACTTTGAAGGAGAAAAGAGAAGCCAAGTAAGAACTGGAAGGTAATGGAATGCATGTACTGTTTCTTGCTTGATTGTCTGTTTTTAAGAAGAGGAATGCTCAGAACTTAAAGAGGAAAAGAGAATCTCAAGTTTCAGGGATGTGTTAGAGATTGCAAAAGATCAAACCTGAGCACAATCGGGGAAGATGAATGAGGAAGGAAAGACAATTGATGGTGTCAGGAGTGCTCCGAGGAAATGGGATTTTTATCCAGCAAAGGGGAGAGGCTGAGGCAGAGCATAATCGTGAACTCTGAATATCTAGTGAGCTATTATATGGAGGGGGAACAAATCTTATGTTTATAGCTCTAGAGAGTGGACCAAGGGATGGAAGTTACATGGGACAGATTTCACCTTAAAATGAGAAAGAACTGTCTAATGATTTAAGTTATTTGGAAACAGAATGATTTGCCCTTTGAGATGGTGATTTTCTTACAGCTGAAAGCACTTAGGGAAAAGCTATTTGACATCCACAAGGCAAGGTGTATAAAGGATTATTCCTGTGAATTCACCAGGGGCTTTAACTATGTTAAAATTTTATGCTATGTCCCTGCACTGCCTGTTCCTTTAGTAAACCACTGAAGTATAGTTACTGCTTATGGTAAGGATTTTCTTTGTGTGTGTAGTTTATATCTTGAAGCCTTCTTGCTCTAATTTACAAGTGATGGAGATTACCTGCCTCTCTGACATTATTAAAATGTATTTGAAATAATCTAAGTCACCATTTAGACTTAAAATCTGTGCTTCTGAAGTCTCACTTTTTAAAATGGATCCTGTTTCTAAGCTTCCACTCATTTTTTTCTTTTCCTAGCTTTTTTTTTTTTTCAAGATTTTGTTTTTTTGAGAGAGAGAGAGAGGGCATGCACGCATAAGCAGGGGGAGTGGCAGAGGGAGAGGGAGAAGCAGGCTCGACACTGAACAGGGAGCCTGATGCGGGGCTGGATCAGAGGACCCTGGGATCATGACCTGAGCAGAAAGCAGACGCTTAACCTACTGAGTCACCCAGGCGTCCCTACCTGATTTTGACTATACAACTAGTGACTGGATTTTCTTATTACGCTAAGCTGGAGTCCATTCACAGATGTTGTTCAGACATTCAGCAGACATCACAGTGACGTAACAGATAGTCTCTTCTCCCATAAGATGTCATTATTTTCCAAAGAGAGAAAAATCATCTTTCAGTGAATTTATGAAAAAAAAAAACCCCAAAATTCGCACATCTCAACAAATCCCAAATTTACCCTATGTAGGCTTCATCTGTTCTTTTCTCTCATAGCCTCAAGACCTCGGCGTAACCTGAGAACTTTCTGGTCTCTCCACTGTGGGCCACCAGGTCACTGGAAAGGAAGCCCCAATGAAAGCCCTCTGCCTTTCAAGAAAATGAGCACAACTCACCAGAGTAAGTGGTGGCTTGTTTGGCTCATTGGTGAAAGGGCAGAACACAAGCCATGGAGGAGTGCTGGGGAGCAACACCATCTGTTGCATCTGTTGTGCAGAACAGTTGGTCCAAGAACCATATTGTGGACTGCAACCAAGAGCTGGCATTTACAGAATTGCCCTTTCCTCTTGGGTTCAAATTCACTGCTGCAGCTAGTGCTTTGTGAAACTTAATTTAAATTTTTGCAAGGCGACTAGAACCTTCTCTCTCTTAGAGTCAACTGGAACACTTGGGCACCAACCCTTGTTCTTGGCTCATGAACTTGGAAAGATCACTTCTAAGGTTATAGTTAAGTTTTTAACGTGAATCACAATATGTGGGTATACTTTTGAGCAGAATGTCTTTCTCTTTGCATATCTTTGTAATATTTTGTAGAATATGGTGATTAATCTATAAGTATATATATGCATATGTATATATGTTTGAGTGTATATACATATATACGAATACAACACATGTATGAAATTTTGGACATTGGCTTCTCAAGCTTCAGATTGAAAGTAACAATTCCACTTGACATACTGTCACATGATATTTGCATATACACATATTATTAGCTACATGTCAGAGAATGAAAAGAATATATACCAAGCAATTCCATTCTTTCATTGAAATAGCTTAAAGAGAAACATTTCACATGGCAATGTTAAACTGCTAATATTTGGGTCCTTCTCACTTATTTGAAGGTCAATAAAATTTACAAACAATGTAGCCCAGAAAGGCAGCATTCTAACATTTTAAGATGACCTTTGAAAATAATTTGCTGGTGGCACATACTATCATGTTTTAGTGTGTTTCAGAAACTGCTATACTTACTTTTTCTCACCTTTTAAAGTCCCAAATAATCCTCAAATGGGCCTTTTAAATTTTTTTGTAATACAATCATGACATTTTAGTTAAATTAGAAGAATTTTTAATAAGGTCATCATTCCTCAAAATATTTGGAAGAACTAGTTGGAAAACTGGTCTAAAAAGATTTCTTTCTGATTTAACTCCTGAGTTTTTCTGTGATCGGTTAGTAGATCTGTTCTATTTCTTATTCTGAGAGAAGGAAAGAGCCTTTTCAACCTCGTGCCTTTGGAAGCAGGGCTATTAACAGTGGACCACTAGGGGGTAGTAGGGAACCGGGAATCAGGAGCCATGGGTTTGGTTCTCAGCACTAGGCTTTCCACAGTTGTCCTGTACACCTTCCAAGCGTCGGTTTCCAAAGTAGAGCCACACGCCACAATTTTGGTATAGCTGTTGTTTTTAGAATGTGGTTAAGACCGTGACCCACTTGGAAGGTGTGATGTACAGGGCGACATGGGTTGGGAACCCAAGGGTAAGCCACCAAAGATCTGTTTGTGTAAGGGAAGCCAGAGGCTCCTGGGGACTCTCCATTCTAAAGCCCAGTGGCTTGGTCCATGTGCAGGAGAGGGTGGAGAATGTCGGGAAAGGAAGAGACTTTGAGTACAGCCAGGACTGTGTTGTTGGCGCAGCTCCCTAGCTTCTTCCTACACCTCATGTGGGGTATGATGTGGTCGATTGTTAGGGCAGCGCATGCAGATAAATATCAGACTGTTCATTTGTACGAAGACATTAGCATTCAGGGATCACAGGACACTATCTCTGTGATGACTGTATTCTCTCCCTTTGGAAGACCCTCAGGAAAAACCAAACAATAATCCAAAAGTTGTGGGGTGAGGACTGCTGAAGTTTTGTGGGTAGGGTGCATCTGTCTCCCAAGGATGTGATCTCGGGCTGACCAGAACCCTTGGGGTCTGTTAGCTAAAGCTGCCTTTCCATTCTTTTGGGCACACGTGGTCCACTGGTTTACCCAGCCTGGGAAAAGTGGTTCTATATTTTAGAAAGAGCTTGACTAAATCCCTGATTCCTCCTCTGAGTTAGGGTTGTGATTCTGTGCAGTCTCCGAGTGGGAACATCACCGAGTGGTAGAGAGTTCTAGCCCCGGAGCCAGGCCGCTGGGTTCCCGTGGCGCTGCTGGAGCTGGCCCTGTGGGGCACAGCATTGCCTCTCTCTGAGACCCCGCCTTCTCCATCTCTAAAATAGGAGCAGTCGTGGCATCTCTTTTCCAAAATTGTCATGAAGATTGCATGAGTTAATACATAAAGCTATTTGACAGGGTGCCTGACACATGATGAGCACTAACATTTTAGCTATTTGGAAAAATGCACTTGCCTCTTTTCTTTGCAATTTTTTTTTTTTTTTTTTTTTTTTTTTTGGTGGCCTTAATGAGTCTAAGTAATGACTTAGTGTGCTCCCTAACAGGGCGGTATTGGAACATGGTCAGGAATTTAATATATGCATTTACACATACTGATTAGTTAGTTCACAAGGACAGGTTTTTTTAGCAGAACTATTTTATATATACATGCTGATTAGTTCATGGGCCTAGCTAATATTTTTCACAGTAGTACTATTACTATTCTCATCATAATGAATCACAATTCTAAAATAAACCTTTTTTTTTTTTTCTTGTTAATGAGCATGTATTCCTTAGACACAAAGGAAATATCCATTCCTGGTTGAAGCCTTTTTCAACGAGAGTCATGGCCTTCAAAAGGAGACAACCTATTGATCACTTCCAGAGTTGTGCCATGGAGAAAAAGAAAAAAAAAAGGAAGCAGAGAAACGGAGCCTTGGGAACATGTTTTGCATGCGTTAGCTAAGTCCAATGTGAGCTTTCCACATTTGAGTGTCGAGATACGTTGTGCTGTCTTAGCCCATTCCAGCTGTAAGGTCAGAGTCAATGAAGAAAACAAATAGTTCCAAATTACTGGGTAAAAGTTTCAAAATAAAAATAGAGGACAACTTTAAACCACGTAAATGAAACATTTTTAGCCATTCTAAGTAGACGCAGTGGGATTTGCTTCTTTTGTGGTTGGTTTTAAATCATTTAATTCACGTAAAATATATTATCCCAGGCAACTTTTTAATCTCATCTTTTGAGGGTTTAAGACTTAATAAGCAGCAAGCTAAAAATGTAGTTAAATGTGTAAATCATTTGTACAAATAATCGATAATAGGATTTATTAGAGAATATAATAGCCAGTGTAACATTTAATCTTGAGTAAATGAATAATTTGTGAAGTACTTCATGACTTTTCAGGAAATTTATAATCGCATGGTTAGATTTGTGCTTTAGGTAATTTCAGAATATAGATTTGTGCTTTGGGTAATTTCAGAATATAAAATAATAAAAATATTATAGGATGAATTCTTGAAATTTGGGATAAAAAGAGCATGATTGATGTTATGAAATCATTGTTTTAATTACACTTTCCTTAGCTGTTGGATTATATCCACGGCCTTTTAATGTCAGTTTCTGTGATTTAAAAAATCCCCTTCACATTCATCTCCGTTTCTAGCACCACTTCCCTGCTGGCTCACTTTTCAGAATTGTACATGCATACCATGAGGAATACCAGGGGCAGGTCAACAGACACCAACATTAACAACAAAACCAAAAGTCAGCATTTCCTGTTTATAGTTCTCAAACAAGGGTTGTATTTATGACTTGGTATAAGAACTGTACCCTGGCAAGTAATAAGAATGGGCCCAAGTTCTCAGAGAGAGATGGCCATTGAGAACCCAGAGACAATGCCCAGGGTGACAGTGTCTTCAGTGGGTCCCCAGGGACCATGGATGGCTTGGTTCTCAGCTGAGTAAAAACTCAATTCAGTCCATGTATCTGGATAATCAGCCTCTTGGAGACTCACATTAACCGAATCATCTCTGGTTGATGCATAAATCAGAATCCCAATTAATTAAGTTGCAGTGAAAAATACGTACTCTTTCCTGTTACCATAATATCTGAGCTGGCCAGGGATGGTGTGCCATTTTGCTCCCTACTGTGACCAAGGTGCCTAACACAGTATTTTGCAAATAACAGCCATTCAGTAGGTATTAACTAAATTTAAAGGACAAAGAGGGACACACAGAGAGAGAGAGAGAGAGAGAGACACCCAGGAAAGGATACAGCCAAGTAAAATGTCATCCAAATCTTAAAAGCTTAGTGTTCCAGCCCACTCCTCAGGCAACATAGGTGTGTGATACACTAGTTAATGCTTGTTCATACTAGTTCTTCAGATTCCATTGTTTTCGCTTGAGGGGAAAAAAAAAAGAATTGAATTCTTTCAACCTCTTTGATTTTCAGCCTTTTTCATTCTCTTTATAATTCAGTCTTTCTGTAGAGAGATTACCTTATAACTCGTAAAATGTTAACTTTTCCAGGTAAACTTTTCCAGCCCTACCTCTCAGGGACTCAACAATGGTCAGCTTGCTTGAACATCCCAAACCTCCCCAGACACACATTAGTGGACAGTCTCTTTGTTCTTTGAGAGACAGTCCTCCAAAATGGGGATCCCCTTCCTCACCTTTATGTACCATCTACTTAGAATATCCGAAAGAAGAGTGCTTCTTTATTAGAAAATATATTTCAACACCTCTCCCCACCCCACCCCCAAAAGGTAATGGCAATTCCCTGTCAGTACCCACCTGCCCACCCCCAGCAACACAAACACAAAAGAAAACGAAACTTCTATCCAATTTGTAAATTCCTATACTTGAAACTGATTGCTACTTGGTACTTCAGAATTATGCGTATGTATTGACAATACAGATTTCATCTTCTCTGACATTTTGGGGCCCCGGTTTGTGCAACAGTTTTCTATGTTAAAAAGTTAAATAATAATTCCCTCATTCTAATTCTTGCCCCAAATCAGACGTCTGCATGTGTCAAAGAAAGAATTGCTGAGCTGACAGCTCGCCGCGTCCATGGCTGATCAATTACCTGAATTACCTGCAAAGCTCTGAATCCTGCTTAGAAAACATGCAGGAAGCCTAGGACCAGACATGATGCCAAGGAGTGCTGTGAGCCTTCTCCTGTCCTGGGTCACAGCCTCAAATACAACACTGAGCTGGGAGGGATCATGTCCAGAATTCAGACTTCCTCTCTCAGCCTTCTTTCCCAGCAAATGTCTAGGGAAATTTTCCCTGTTAAGGCTATTCCTATTATCTTCATTATTCATGCTCAAAATAATAAAGATAATGTTGAGAATTACAGTCATTGTGATGATGCTAATAATAGACTAATATTAATCAAAAGTCTCTTCCGGCCAAGTCTCTTCCTAGTATTTCACAGATATTGTCTCATTTCGTCTTCAGAACAACTCTATGAGGTTTTATCTTTTTCATTATTCAGATGAAGAAATTGAGGTCTAGAAGATTAAAAAAAAATCACTTAAGATTAAGCAATCATGCAGCAGTTAAATGGCATAACCAGTACTGGACCTCTGGACTGTTTGACACCTCTTTTTTTTTTTTTTCTTTTTAAGATTTTATTTATTTGTTTGAGAGAGAGTGTGTGTGAGAGAGATGGCAGCAGCAGGGGGAGCTGCAGAGAGAGAGGGAGAAGCACATTCCCCAGTGAGCAGAGACCCCAGGACCCTGGGATCATGACCTGAGCTGAAGGCCGAAGCTTAACCAACTGAGCCACCCAGGCGTCCCATGTGTGACTCCTCATTTCTTAACGAGTACTTTTGGCCTCTCCCATCTTAAATCCCAGTAGAGAAATTAGTTGCATGACACATGTCAACAAGAGAATCTCAGTTTTCTTTTTTTTTTTTTTAATGTTCAGTTAGCCAACGTATTATACACCATTAGTTTAATGTCATGTTCAATGATTCATTGGTTTTGTATAATACCCAGGGCTCATCACCAGAAGTGCTCTCCTTAATACCCATCACCCAGTTACCCCTCTCCCCACCCCCTTCCCTTCTGAAACCCTCAGTTTGTTTCCCAGAGTCCAGAGTCTCTCATGGTGTGTCTCCCTCTCTGATTTCCTCCCATTCAGTTTCCCCTCCCTTCTCCTATGGTCCTCCGTGCTATTTCTTATGTTCCACATATGGAACTGGAGGGGATTTTGCTAAGTGAAATAAGTCAAGCAAAGAAAAAGAATCTCAAATTAAAATCTCATTAGACTTCTTTTTACATTTACCTTTTGGTCAATTTTGACTTTTGGGGTAGGGGGTACAAATGTGGATAGCTAGCCCTCTAGTTTCACCTACCTTTACGCTCTGCAAACTTTTTATCACTTTGGGATTTATGTCACGCCCTGTCAGAAGGGAAGGATGGAGACAAAGAGGTAGAAGATAGAACAGTTAATTGTGTTACCATAACAGCTTTGGGTACAGCTGAGAGACTTTGAAACTAATGTATAAAATTAAGCTTTGGGATTATCTACTTCTTTAGTACTTCATTCATCTGGATATAATGAGATGAGTCAGCCAGTAGCCAAATCCCACTTACAATTGTGATGTAAGTATTAGGAGGAAAAGCTTCATATATTATACTTCTGCCATTGTTGCCCTAAGAACATTTGCTTTATGTTTTCTTTGTATAGGTGGAATTCTGTAAATGTAACTTATGAATAACATTTAAACACTCTGAAACCATAATGTTTCAATTTCCTAGCATTGACCCAGCTCTTGACATGTTTATAAAAGCAAGCTAATGGGCACCTGGGTGGCTCAGTGGATTAAGCCTCTGCCTTCAGCTCAGGTCATGATCTTGGGGTCCTGGGATGGACCTCTCTGCTCATCAGGGAGCCTGCTTCCCTTTCTTTCTGCCTGCCTCTCTGCCTACTTGTGATCTCTCTCTGTGTCAAATAAATAAATAAAATCTTTAAAAAAAAAAAAAAGCAAGCTAATGCATCAATTGCTTTTATATTTATTTTGTCCAATTATTTTGCTTTTCTATGTTTTTTTTAGAAATTAGGAATATTAATAGCAGAACAGTATACAGACAAATGAAAGTCTATCCTACCTTTAATGGCATCTAGAGAAGACAACCACAGTTTCCCTCGATATTCCTTTCCAGAGTTTCTCAGTGTTCATTGAAGGAATTACTCTCTTAACATCCAAATCTTATTCCTGTGTGTGAGTTGCATTTCCTACTGCTCCATCCCCATGGAGATGGACAATAGTCTGCCCCAGGAACAGGCAAGGGTTAACTTACATGCTATGAAAAGTTCTGAGTTTTATATATATGGAGAAGACCCAGGAATTAAATTTTAATAGGCCTCCAGATTTGGGCAGCAATCAAAAGATTTTCTCTATAGCAACAATTACACACACCACTGATCTGAGATCAAATATTTATGTCTTCCCCTACATGCTATAGGACTAGCATTTTGCTAGTTACTGTTATTACCAGGGCAATTCAATAGAGGGCAAAAGAGACTAAAGATGTCATTTCACAGTGGAAACTGTAAGAGAAAGCAATAACAAGCCTGGAAAAGATTAAGCACAATTGGAAATGAGTCTAAACTGAAATAAAATACTGTATTTGAGTAGATTTTTTTTTTTAGGGCTGTAATTTTAACTTCTACTAAAGGACTGTCGTTTCGCCTATCACTGAAACACACACAAAAGAAGACAAAGAAGTTGGATGTTAGCAGGAAACAACAGCTCTTCCCCATTTCCTAAAAAGTTCTTTCTTTTGTAGTACTATATTGTTTGAAGAAGAAGACTCTCCCTTTATGCCTTAGGGAAAATGTAGCCATTTTGAAAAATGAAACATAAATTATACTTTCCTTTGGAAAAAACTTTGTGTCCTTTGGCATTGGTAACACAGAAAGCAGTAACAGAGTCAATTCTACCCATGCAGGACCCCATCAAACAATACCAATGTCTCCTTCGCCTTCACAGACTTGAGCTTTCTTCACATTGCCATCATTATCGCCACCACCATGATCACCACATGACCGACGACTCTCATGTTTTATCCTTAGGGGTGCAGTGTGGCCATAAATTCCCCCAAACCAGGTACTTTCCAGGTACCGTGACAGAGCTGCCCTTGAAGCATTTATGATTTAAGAACTTACATTAAAGTATTACACTGCTATTCTTTCATGACTTTATTTCTTTTCTGTTCACATTTCTGGTGATTTTATTTGGTTCCAGGGAGGCTGTGAAATTCTGTACTTTCTTCCCATTTGGCTCCAAGTGTAGAACCCAGTGGGCTTCCCTAGGACCTCTTCAGTCTCCTCTGGGGCCTCTAAACTGGGAATGGTTCCAATGAGGATACAGGCTCTGGGCAAAGTGCTTGTATGATCCAGATGGGCAGACAAGACCAGAGACAAGAGAAGATCATTAGTAATAGAAGGAAGGTCTACTTTTTTCTATTCCACAAGTAGTAGAATAACGTGCCTGGCCAGAGTTCAGGAGGAGAGAACACTAGGTCTACTGGAGTTGAGAGATTCCATGTGGCCAAGACTAAAGGAAAGTGGCTCTCCAAATGAGGGGACTATCCAATGTGAAGACTCGGAGAATGGAAGGGGTGGGGATGGTCATGGAGCAGTAAATACCTCTCTCACCTCTAATACGGTGTTTATGAAGGCAAGAAGCAGGAGATAAGATTGAAGAAGGAGCTTGTGATAGGCCTGAGTGAATGGCAGGCTTAGAGATTTGAACTTTATCCTCCACTCATGTTGGAGTTGAAGATTTCTAGAAAAGGGAAGTGACTGAAGGAAGGGGATATTTTAAGAAGATTCGTGTGGGAGCAAAGTGCAGGACAGGTGCGAGAGGAATGGAAATTCCCTCCCTAAAACAAGAAGACACATTCGGAATTCCTACAAAATGCCAAGCACCATTCATTCATTAGCAGACATTTATTGTTCATTATGTGCTAGGCACCATTCTGGGCCCCAGGAATATAGCTATTAACAAAGGTGGGTCCGGGGTTTTGTGGGGCCCGAAGTTTAAACAATTTAAGGAGACTTCTCTAAGAAAAAGAATGCCAAATTACAAATACAAAATTATATATAGGGCTTGTGAAGAGGTACACGCAAATGAGGGTCGCTGAGAATAAGCTTCATGAGCCTCATGGTAAATCTCTAACTGATGAGGAAGACAAGGGACCCTCCCCCTTGAAGCTTATATTCTAGAGGAAGCAGGGACGAAAGATAGACAATAAGCTAGTAGACAAAGGAGATTTTTTTCAGAGAGTGATATTTACCTCCAAGCAAATAAATGTCTTCATAAAGAGAAGGGGTGGGGAAGGGAGAATGGGGAGAGAGCAGCTTCTGAGGGGTTATCTGAGAAGGTGGTTGGCATTCCAGGCTGAGGGTCTGTCCAGGGGATGCACTAAGGCAGCGTGGCTGAGGAACAGACACAAGCCAGGATGGCAGAACAGAGTGACTAGAACAGAACATGAGGACAGGGTAGGCAAGAGCCTGGTCCTTTAGAACCTTGGGAACCTTGTAGGCACCTCTGAGGAGGAGCTGGATTTAATTGTACTTCAGTTACCTGTTACTAGGTACCAAACATGTCAAAACTGAGTGCTTTAAAACAATAACCACTTGACTGTCTCACGATTCTGGGAGCTGACTGGGCTCAGCTGGCCAGTTTATCTCACAAGATGTCCCCTCAGGCTGCAGAGCTGGACGAGGCTGGGACAGTCTCAAGGCGACCCACTCGTGTGTCCAGTGCCTAGGCAGAGACGACTAGACCATTGGACTCAGCTGGACACGGACACACCTGGGCCTCTCCCTCTCTCTCTCTCCTTGTCTCTCTTCTCCCTCTGCTTGGTTTCAGGCTCTCTCCCATGAGATCTCACCCACAAGATAAGTAGATCACTTATATGGAAGCTCAGGGCTTCTGCAAGTACTAAAGCAAAAGCTGCCTAGACGTTTCGAAGCCTCAGCTCAGAGCTGGCTGCCTTTGTCACATGTGCTGCCTTCTGCTGACTGACGGGAGTGATGGCGCTCACCTTCAGCGAGGGTGTAAATACTGGGAGACGTGGCTCATTGGAGACCAGCTAGCACATAAACCATTTACTTTCTAAAAAGTAAATCTGGGGGTGCCTGGCTGGCTCAGTCGGTTAAGTGTCTGACTCTTGGTTTCAGCTCAGGTCATGATCTTGGGTTCCTGAGATCGAGCACTTTCACTGGGCTCCGCACACAGCAGAGTGTCTGCTTCTCTCTCTCTCTCTCTCTCCCTCCACCCTTCCCCTGGTGCGCATGCTCTATCTTTCTCTCACTAAAATAAATGAATAAATCTTTAAAAAGTAAATAAATAAAAGACCGTGCTGGCTGTGAAGAATGTACTGTAGTAAAACAAGATTGGAAGCAGAGAGGCCAGTGGGGAGGAATGTCCTGGTAAGAGGGTGGGGTTTCCCGGACTATGGCGTAGCTGTGGGTACGTGGAGAGAAGTACCTGGATTTGGGGATGAGGTGAAAAAGGTATGTTCGTCCAGTAGTTAGAGAAGCACGTCTGTCTGCCATTTGTTGAAATAAAGAGAAGAGTCAAGTATTAGGATGTTTTATCATCAGGGAACTATTGAGGATTTTTCAAGTGAGGAACTGGTAGAATGAAAGTGGGGTTTAGAAACAATTTGTGGGGAAGCAGAGGGAAAAATGGATTCAGCTAGAAGCAGAGTGCAGGAGAGGGAAAGAAACCAAGTTTTTTGGAGACAAGTTAACAAGTTCATTCTTCCTGGGGTCCAAGGATTAGATAGCAAACCCTAAACCGCCGTGATGGCCAATAAAGTGGAAAGGAGGAGAAGCGATAGTATTGTGAAGGCAGAGCTGACAGTCCTTCATGACTGCTTTGATACGGGGACTAGGAAAAGTCAGTGATGGGTGCATCAGTCAAGATCAATTCACCCAGCTTCCAAGCCAGGACAAGGGAGATGGCCAGTACCACGGACAGAACTAGGAAGGTTGGGAGAAGGAGCTGGCTTTGGGGGAAAAGGTCAGGTGTTCACGGTCACAACTGTTGCTTCGGGTAGGGCCATCCACAGAGAATGCTCAGCTGGAGACGCTTGGGAAATACAAGGCTGGACCTCAGGAGGAGTGAAGTCAGAGATGCTGACCCCTCTGAATATGGGTAGATGTGCTGGTTGACTCCGGGAGAGAAAAGCCCTTACCGACTGGGCTACTGGAGTGAAAGATCAGAGGGGTCAAGGACAAAATTGTTTTAAAACTCAGCTCTGGAAAAATGAGAGCTTCAAATAGAAAGGGAGCCGTCAGTAGTATCAAAGGCTACAAAGAGCCCTAGGATGGTATAAACACTGGCTTTGGCAATTAGGAGATCATTAGCAAGTTTTCAAAAAAGCATTTTGGATCAAAGATCAAGGAGACAGAATGTCAGGGACTCAGAAAAACTGAAAGAAGGGGAAAGGGTTTGTGGTCCAGACAACTACCTTCCAGTTAGTGATCAGTGGGTGTGGGGTGGGGGTGGGGGAGAAGAGGGCACGTTTTATAGCAAGAAGCTTAAGGAGACCGAGGGTGTTGAGCTACGCACTAGCCCTTTTGTATCACTGCAGGAAAGAACTGCATTTACTTATAAAAACGAAAGAAATGAAAACAAAGCTTTTCACGTCGGAGAAACAGTAGTTTCAGATGGATGTGGCATTTGTTTGGCTCTGAATTAAAAAGACATCCTAACATGTAGTTTTTAGGACCTCTGTTTATAGGGGCAATGAGGGAAAAGCAACCTCAGAGAGGGGGAGAAAGGCATTTCACTCAGTCTTCCTGTTTAATTCTTACCACATTAGCCAACCTTAATGAAACCTATAGTGGGCTGCACTTTACTACCTTAAAAATATCATGTCTTACAAATCTGGCAAGGAGATGACAGGTTTGGTGTTTGTTTTTTGTTTTGTTTTGTTTTGTTTTCAAGTGGCTGAATTATTTCCCTCTGTTTTGTAACCCATTTAACTAGTTCACATGAATCACAAGGCCAGGCTACTAGAAGCTTGACATATTTCCAAGAAAATGGTGGGGGGGCTGGAGGTGGGGAATATTAGTATCTATAGGAAGAAAAGTTAAAACACACACACACACACACACCATGTTTCTAAGAAGTTGACACATAATTCCAATTGCTTGATCCTAAACTATAACAACAAAACATCATTATCATTATTATTGTTATTGTTATTCTGCACTGAAGACAAATGGAAGAGCCAGAGTTCTCAAGCTCTTATATCTAAGAGACAGTAATTAAATTCAAGCAAACCTAAGTTTGATTTTCCACTTCATCACTTACTTACTGTGCCAGAGGCTATAGACTGCTCTAAGTGCTCATCCTCAACTTCTGTTTTGTAAGAGAGCAAAGAGAGTAAGAGTGGGACACAGGGCTAGCTGCCCTGCCATAGGCTACATTTCTTAGCCTCGCCTGCACCTAGGGATGGCCATGTGTCTAAGTTTCAGGTCAGTAGAGTGTGAGCAAGAAGGATTTTCACAGGTTCTGGGTCCGCTTCTTCAGGGCAAAGCTAGTTGCCCTAAATATCCTTTTTCCTTCCTGTATGCTGGACACACAGGAATAAGGTGGTGACCACATGCTATTCCTTATGTCTTTCTCTGTTTGACTTATTTCATTTAGCATGCTCTCCTCCAGTTCCATCTGTGTTGATTCATGGAGAACATTAGGAGACGGAAGGGAAAAATGAAGGAGGGCATGGGGAATCAAGGGGAGACGAACCATGAGAGACTATAGTCTCAGAGAAATGGAGGGTTTTAGAGGGGAGGGGGCTTGAGGGAATGAGTGAGCCCCGTGGCGGGTATTAAGGAGGGCATGGATTGCACAGAGCACTGGGTGTTATATGCAAACAATGAATCATGGGACACTACATCAAAAACTAATGATGTACTGTATGGTGACATAACATAAAAAAATTATAAACAACAACAACAACAAAACAAGGTGGTGACTGAGCTTTTGCCATGCCGGAGACGGCAGTAGCTACATAAAGGGAACCTGGGTCTCAAAACGATCTCATGGAGTATCGCTGCTCTGACAATCTGGAATGCTCACACTGGGGCTGTTAAGATATAAACATTAACTTAATTAATTAAGCCATTATACTTTCTGGTCTCTTTATTACAGAAGCTCAGACTATCAACTCAAAAATTCATTTGTTAAGAGTCCTTGGTGTTCAACCCCTCCGGATCTCAGTTTCTTCTTCTATAAACTGGGGATAATGCCTTCCTCACATCTGTTGTGAAGATTACTGAGAAAAATGCATGGTGACAGGGGCATGGGGGGGGGGGTGCCCAGAGCCTGACAGATGACTGGTAGATGATAAATATTTGGGGTGTCCCCTTCGATCATGGAGGAACATGAACTTCATATACCTTTTCAATATATATAGAAAATAGGGACACCTGAGTGGCTCAGGTCATAATCCCCAGGGTCCTGGGATCAAGACCCAGTCTGGCTTCCTGCTCAGTGGGGGGCCTGCTTCTTCCTCTCCTCCGCACTCAAGTGCTATCTCTGTCACTATCTCTTTCAAATAAGTAAATAAAATCTTAAAAAAAAAAATAAGAATGTAGAAAATAAAGAGACTGAGTGTCAAGCATGATTTGCACTGCATGGGCAACACTGGGAAACCCACCATAAGTTTGAAATATCTACACAAAAAATGCATTTAGTACACCCCACCTACAAAACACCATAGTGTAGCCTAGCCTACCTTCAGTGTGCTCGGAACAATTACTTTGGTAAAATCTCCTAACACAAAACTTGTTTTATCATAAAGTGTTGCATAATCCCACATAACTTACTGAATACTGTACTGAAAGTGAAAGATGGAATGGTCCTCGGGGTAAGTAAGCTTGTCAGCGTATGGGCTGTTTACCCACCGATCCCGTGGCCCGGAGGGAGCTACAGCTCGCTTCCATCACCCAGCAACACGAGAGAGCATCAAACCACCTATCGCTAGCCTGGGAAAAGATCAAAATTCAAAATTTGAGGTACAGTTTCTGCTGAATATGTATCACTCTTGCAGCGTCATCAAGTCAAAAAATCATAAGTCAAACCACCGTAAGTCAGGGACTGCCTGTAGATAAAAGGCACTCACCACAGACCTGTACCCCTGGGGATAAAAATATATGTTTATAAAAAATAAAAAATTAAAAAAAAAAGGCACTCACATTTCTGTCAGATTATAAAACTTCTTAAGGACCGGTTTGGAGACTTGTTTCCACTGTATCGCAACTGCACACACATAGGGAGACTAACAGTTGTCGAGTGAGGAGAACATTGCTATAAAATGTGAGTTAGCTCTTTTTATCTCCATCACTTCCTTCCCTCCCCATGATCCTGCCCAAGGAAAGAGGAAGCTGGCAGACAGAGAAAAGCCAATTGTCCGAGGTGATGTGGTTTATAAGGAGCAGACTTGAGATGTGAGCCAAATCCAGGCCTTCCTGGACCCACGTTTGGAGGTCGTCTCACCCTGAACCTAGACAGATGCTCTTTCTTGAGAGCAGACTTGGAGACAAGTAAGATATCTGTACACCAAGGGATGGAGAAAAACGATCTGAGAGAAATAGGGGAAGTTAGAGGGAACGTTTTTATATTTTAAAATTTGGCTCTGTTCTGCACAGCCCTACAGTTGTGGTAACCTTCCCTCCTTGCTTCACAGAGGGCAGACACCAATCTAAAGCACCCTTCTCATTTTATTCCAACAACCTATGGTGTAGCTAGAACTTTCGGATCCCTATGGGAGAAAATGGTGTAAATAAATTCCTTTAAAGACTCTTTTTTTTTTTTTTTAAGATTTTTATTTATTTATTTGACAGAGAGAAATCACAAGTAGATGGAGAGGTAGGCAGAGAGAGAGAGAGAGAAAGAGGGAAGCAGGCTCCCTGCTGAGCAGAGAGCCCGATGCGGGACTCGATCCCAGGACCCTGAGATCATGACCTGAGCTGAAGGCAGCGGCTTAACCCACTGAGCCACCCAGGCGCCCCTAAAGACCCTTTGTTAAAGGGCCAGACTGACAGATCTGTGGCCTTCAGCCCCAGTGGCACTTACTTGAGAGAGGAGAGAAAGACAGGAACCCCCTACGCGGCTAGCGTGTTCTCACTCCAGCTGCTGCGCAGTGCCCTTCGCGGTTTCATCGTGACTCTCATAGTGACACGAGTCCCTGATCCTCTGCAAGAATAAGTTAGGGGGTGGGATTATGGACATTGGGGAGGGTATGTGATTTGGTGAGTGCTGTGAAGTGTGTAAACCTGGTGATTCACAGACCTGTACCCCTGGGGATAAAAATATATGTTTATAAAAAATAAAAAATTTAAAAAAAAAAAAAAAAGAATAAGTCACTACAACTAGGGCCTAACTCCCCTGTGTACAGGACTTGATGGATTATGATTATAAATTACAAATTAGAGGCAGATTGCTTTGAGCTGCTATCGGATAAGAAAGGTATTGGCCGATTAGGTTTTAGTTGGATGATTTCCAGAGATGTTGGTATATCAAAATATCAGGTGAAGAAGAAAAATTCCTGAAAAAAAAAGGGGGAAGAAAAATTCCTGAAAACAAAACAAAACCAAACCCTGACCAAACCCTAACCCTAACCCTAATGAAGGTTCTTGTTCTCTGTTTAGATTCAGAGATGCTTCCTCCACGTAGCCCTGGGCTCACTTGCAAAACAGAAACCTAGAATTGATCATCCATCCATATTTCTTCTCATATTTATTTCCATGAAATATTATATATGTATGCAGGTGTGTGTTCCCAGGTTTAGAAAGTTTTTACAAGTATTATTTGCAAATACTGGATTTGGCTTCAGATATCTATGACAGCATTATTTAATACTTTGAATTAATACTTATTTTCTGTCTTCATTCTTTCATTTTAACCCCTTCCTTCTCTCACTACTTATTCCTGTTTTTCTCTAACCTGAATCACAAGGGTGGATATTGTTCAGAGTGAGCATTTGAAAACCATGCCAGTTCCTTTCCAGTTCTGTCCTTAGAGGTGAAGAAGAAAGATGCTCTTATTTTTTTTTTTTTTAAGATTTTATATATTTGAGAGGGAGAGAGAGAGAAAGCATGAACACAAGCAGGGAGAGGGAGAGGGAAAAGCAGACTTCCTGTTGATCAGGGAGCCTGATGTGGGACTTGATTCCAGGACCCCAAGATCATGACCTGAGCTGAAGGCAGACACTTAACCGATTGAGCTACCCAGGCATCCTAAAAGATACTCTTGAGTTTTTAGCCATCCAGGGTCTAAACTTTGTGGATATGCTTTGTGAGAAAATGTAGCCACAGAAGACAGTAGAAAATGTCTTTAACCCAGACTGGTTCCTAGGGTCATGATTGTATCTATATATGGATGCTTTTATGCTCATACAGAAATCGAGACTGCAGGACTCCTGGGTGGCACAGTTGATTAAGAGTCTGACTCTTGGGGCGCCTGGGTGGCTCAGTGGGTTAAGCTGCTGCCTTCGGCTCAGGTCATGATCTCAGGGTCCTGGGATCGAGTCCCGCATTGGGCTCTCTGCTCAGCGGGGAGCCTGCTTCCTCCTCTCTCTCTCTCTGCCTGCCTCTCTGCCTACTTGTGATCTCTCTCTGTCAAATAAATAAATAAAATCTTTAAAAAAAAAAAAAAAGAGTCTGACTCTTGGTTTCGGCTCAGGTCATGATCTTAGGGTCGTGAGATCGAGCCCAGAGTTGGGCTCCATGCTCAGTGTGGAAGTGGGGTCTGCTTGATATTCTCTCTCTTCCTCTACCCCTCCTACTCATGTGTTCTCTCTCTCTCAAATAAATAAATAAATCTTAAAAAGAAAAAAAAGTGAGTCCTCTCCAACATGTACCCCAGTGGTGGTGACAGATATAGACTGAGAAAACCCTGCTCTTTGTTGAACTTTGTATCTTCTGAGGTTTGGATTAGATCTTTTTAGAAAAAAATTGCTTTCAAATTAGAACATATAAGGAAAATGGTAAAGGAATAGAAATGCATTTGGGGAGGGGGAAACCTTGGGCTGGGCTGGGGTTTAAACTGTTGACCTAGTGAAGAAAAAATATTAAGCCTGTGACATTTTGGAACTTGCAGACCTTTTGGTAAAAAATATAGTCTTTTGTGTCATCTTGCCACTGTGTGAGAACAACAGGAATGGGAGCTTCTGGGAAAGGGAGGTAGGACAGTTTGGGAGCAGCCCAAGAGAGAAGAGTGGAGGGAAGCAGGTTGAGGTCCTAGAAATTCCTTCTGAAGAAGAAACTGTGTAACTTCTTCCTGTCATGGCCAGTTTGAAAAATGGAATCAACTTTCTACTTGGAGGACAGAGGACATAGGATAGTACCAAAGGGCTGCTGAAATTGAGCCGGGCTAAACATGGTGCTAAACAGATGAAAAATGAATTTCCTTAGTGATCCAGACTTACTAGTCCACATATAGAAAGGTAAGGAATAGTCCGGAAAGTCATTGGAAAGTATAAAATAATACATTTGTGATTATTTAGTTACACTATACCTTACAGATATCACTAAAAAAAAAAAAAAACAAACCAAACAACAAAAAAACTTACTACATTTAAAAAAAACCCATTATAGGGGCACTTGGGTGGCTCAGTGGGTTAAGACTCTGCCTTCAGCTCAGGTCATGATCTCAGGGTCCTGGGATCGAGTCCCACATCGGGCTCTGCTCAGCAGGGAGTCTGCTTCCCCCTCTCTTTCTGTCTGCCTCTCTGCCTACTTGTGATCTCTCTCTCTCCGTCAAATAAATAAATAAAATCTTTTTTTAAAAAATCCATTATAATTATGTTGCTTAGTAGACTTCTTGTTTCTAGAAACCAAGAAATATGAAAGAATCCCTTCTTGCTTACACGGTTCTTCCTCTGGTGTCAACAGCTGATCTATAGCCCATAGGCCACTCTCCTGTCCCTGACACAGCAGCCCGTGACAGCTTTGCTGGGGAAAGTTGCTAGAGGAAGGAGGGAGGTGGGACATCTGATCATCAAGAATGAGGTGGCCCCACTTTGCAGTAAATGGCATGGCATCCACGACTTCTCTATCAGGTCCAACAAGAGACACTTTCTGGTATGTTTAGAGATTTATTTTTCATATATATATATAATATATAAAAATATATATGATATATATGTATATCTGTATCAGAGTGGCTTAGTTTTATTTTGTTTTGCCTCTATTGCTGGAACATGTACAATAAAAAGATCCTAGCACAGTATTCTATATTCTCATATCCAAAAATAAGTAAATAGAAGAGGATCCCATGCTGAAATACAGTTAAGACAAGCTTTGTCTTGATAAGCAGGATTTGTTTCAGGAGGGCTTTGAGAAGCTTTGTGAGTCCCAGAGAGGGTGCGGAGCATTTTCCTAATGTATGCGGTAACCAAACTCTTATTTCCTCCTTTCCCTCCTCCTCTTCTTCCCCACCACCCCCTTCCTCCTCCTCCTCCTCTTCCTTTCTCTTTTTTTTTTTTTTTTTAAGATTTTATTTATTTATTTGACAGAGAGAAATTACAAGTACACTGAGAGGCAGGCAGAGAGAGAGAGAAGGAAGCAGGCTCCCTGCTGAGCAGAGAGCCCGATGCGGGACTCGATCCCAGGACCCTGAGATCATGACCTGAGCCGAAGGCAGTGGCTTAACCCACTGAGCCATCCAGGCGCCCCTTCCTTTCTCTTTTTAAAATTTTTTCTTTGAGCTAGGTCATGTGAAAGGACTAGACGACTAAACTGAGAGACCTTCTTAGAAGCTCAACATGTCATTAATTCAACAAACATTTATGAAAGCAGTCACATGGCGACACTTAATAAGCACCCATTATGCACCTGGAAATGTTCTAGCTGTTGAGTCCATGCGGGTGAAAGAGACAACGTCCTTGGGCTCCAGGAGCTCACATTTACTGAGGAGAGATGGGCAACAAGCAAGTGAACAGATAGGAAAGTCTTACAGATGCAGTGGAGAAGTAAAAAGGGTCTAACATGACCCTGTGAGCTGAGAACCGAATGAAGAGGACGGAGCCTTGGGGAGACTGGAAGGAGAATCAGCAAATGCCAAGGCCTTGACAGGGAACCCACTCAGCTGGTGTTCAGGAAAGGGAAAAAAGCTGGGTTGGCTGGAGCAGTTCCAACAAGGGGAGAGGCAGAAACGGGGGGAAGGGGAGGAAGGCAGCACCAGCAGGACCAGGCAAAGGAACACCCAGAGGCTTTTGTTTGAGATTTGTTTATACCTTTGTTTTGTTTTGTTTTTTTAGGTACTTTCAAAGTTACAAAGAGAATGTGAGAGTATACAAAAAACTCTCATATACCTTCCACCCAGATTCCCCTCCAAATCCATAGTACAATAATCTAAATTAGGGAATTAATAATATATAAGCCTATCCCCCAAGAGATTCCTTACTGTCCTAATAATATCCTTTATAGCAAGTTTCTTTTTCTTTGGTACAGGACCCAATCTTGAATCATGGGCTGCATTTAATGACCATATCTCTTTAATCTGCTTCAATCTGGAATAGTTCCTTAGGCTTATATTTTGAGACTGTAGACATTTTTCAAGGTCATAACCTAATTATTTTGGAGAATGATCCTCAGTGTGGGTCTCTCTGATGTTTCCTCATGATTATTCAGGTTGTACTTTTGGCGTAGGAATTTTACAGAAATTACTCTGTATTCTTCTCTGTCTGACATATCAGAAGGCACATAATATTAATTTCTCTGATTTTGAGTGGTGTTAATTTTTTTTTAAAAGATTTTATTTATTTATTTAACAAACAGAGATGAGAAGTAGGCAGAGAGGCAGGCAGAGAGAGAGGAGGAAGCAGGCTCCCCGCCGAGCAGAGAGCCCAATGCAGGGCTCAATCCCAGGACACCAGGATCATGACCTGAGCTGAAGGCAGAGGCTTTAACCCATGTGCGTGCCCCTGAGTGGTGTTAATTTTGATTAAAATGGTTTCTATCAGACTTATCCCCTATAAGGTCATTACTTTTTAACCTTTAAAATAAATTATTTTGTGGGGAAAAGGCTTTGAGCCTATGTAAATATTCCATTTCTCGATAACCTTTCACCCCCTGGCTTTAGCATTTGTTGGTGTTTCATGTCTGAACCATTATTGTGATGGTTGCAGAGTAGCAATTTCCCAATTTGTTCATTCCTTCAACATTTATTCATTGCATTCTAAGGTAAGAGAGAGTTTTCCCTTTCCCCCTATCCATTCATTCATTTATCCACTCATTCTCTCATTATCTGTATAGATTCATAGATTCCTATTATTTTCAATGGATTATAATTTACTACTTCATTATTTCTTTGGGTGCTCAAGTTGTCCAGATTTAACCATTGAGAGTCCCTTCAGACTGCCTCCTGTGCTCTTCTGACATGTCTTCATAATCTTTCTAAGTTCTTCTTTACTTTCTGGCCCAAGAGAAGTTTCCAGCCTCCTCTTGTGCTTCCCCTGCCCCAGCCCTGGAGTCAGCCATTTTTCCCAGGACCCCTGGCTCCTTGTAGTGGGGGATGGTTTTAGAAACCAAGATTTGGATGCTAAGTGTGGTCATAGCTCCCAGGATGCTATAGACCATCTCAATGGACTGAGGTGGGAAACACACAGACAGAACATATGCATAGAGCATATACATATAAAACATATCTACATATATTTCCATAGCTAGCTATACACACACACAAACGTTTTATATATATATATATATATATTTATATATATATACACACACACACACACATGTATATATACACACACATACACACATATGTACATACATACATTAGATAGATAGTTAGATACTATGACTTCTCTAATGTCTCCAATTCTGATCCAAACCATGGGACTTTATCAAGCCTTCCCCTTTTCCATATTTGTACATATTCACTTACTTGCCCAGTCCTCTTTCATGTAACCAATCTTTTAACCCCACCACAGCTTTCTCAGCCTTGGAGTGTTATCTCCCCTCCATGTCTACAGTCATTTCCTCAGTTCTGTTTCCTTGGTCCCAGCTCTTCAGGCCCTGCCATTCAGAGATCTTTCAAATGAAGGAAAAAGAAAAAAAATTAACGACTTTTCTTAAATAAAAAATAAGGGGAAAAAAGGGAACAAAGGAAGAATGGAAAGAAAGACAGTACAAGGTTTTTCCCCTTAAAAAAAAAATAACCTTGAAAACATGAAAACATTAGAATAGAATACTAATCCCTCCCTAGTCTTTATCACTAGCACAGATAATTTTCATCTCCTGACCAACCTTGTTTGGTCAATATCCCTACCTACTCTCCCTCTCTATGTATTATTTTGAAACAATCCCAGAAATTATATCCTTTTGTCTACAAAGATTTCTATATGCACATCAAAAAATTATAATACTATTATCACACCTTAAAAATTCACAGTTGTTTCTTAATAGTATCAAACATCTTGAGAGTGTTAGAATTTTTTCAGTTGTAGGGAGTTTTAAGCAGGGAAGGAGCATATTCAGATAGAGATTTTCAAAGGATCCTTTTGGCCACTGGAAGGAGAATGGGCTGTAGAGGAGATAATTTAGGAATTTTCTGCTTGCTTTAGCCACAGATAATGACTACTTGGATCAGGGTATATCATGGAAGATAAGTGAACCAGACTTGTTGAATAGATTGCATATGGACATGAGGGGGAAAAAGAGAAATGAAGAATGACTCTTAAATTTTTGGCCTGAGCAAGTGACTAGCTGTTATACTGTGTATCTCTACTGTATACTGTATATCTAGCGCTGCGTAACAAGTTACTCCCAAATGTGATCATTATTGTCTCCTCTGATTTCTGTGAGTCAGGAATTCAGACAGGTCCCAGCAGAGATGCCTCGTTTCTGTTCCATGTGTGGAACCTCAACTGGAAGGCTCAAAGGCTGGAGGCTGAAACCATCTAAAGGTCTGTTCAACTTACATGTCTAATGGATAATGATGGCTGTCAGCTTAGGCCTTATGTGTGCCTATCAGCTGGAGTATGTACACATGACCTCTCTATGTGGTCTGAGCTTTTTCACAGCATGGTGTTTGGCTTCAAAAAGTGAGCATCTCAAGAGAGATAAAGAGCCAAGCAGAGGAAGCTCTACCCTTTCTATGACCCGGTCTCAGAAGTGACACAGCATCACTTCCTCTGTACTCCACTAATCAGGGAAGTCACAGACCCTGCCCAGATCCAAGGAGAGAGATCACAGAACCCACCTTCAATGGAGCAGTGTAGAAGGATCCTTTTGGCCACTGGAAGGAGAATGGGCTGTAGAAGAGCTTGGGAAGTGGGGTAAGTATTTTGGTGCAGCTATCTTTATAAAATACAGTCTGCCACAGGTAACAATTCAATAAATGGAGAGGGCTTGGGTAATGGTGCTTTGGTAGTATTAATAAGTCTGTTTTCCCCTAAGCAGGAACGTAGAATTAACAGGTGGACAAAAGAATCTGGAAACACCCAAGGGATGTTCAGGTTAGAGAGAAAGATTTAGATGATACGTTTAAGTCATGACACTGGATGAAATAACCTCAGGAAAGGAAGGAGATAGAACAGAGGGCTAAGAGGGGGGTAGGGAGGAGTGGCTGGTGAATGGGGAGGGATCAGATGAGTGAGACTTCCTGGGAAGCTCCAAGTAGAGTTTCAAGAAGGAAGGAATAGAATCACTTTTAACAAGCACCTTCTATGTGAGATTTAAATACTAGAAGAAAAAAAATAACCTTCAATGCTTCATATATAGAGTGAGCTATGCATACGGGGTCCCTCCCCTCAACAGAACATACAGAGAATTAAAGTATAGTTAAACAATTAAGTAAGCATTTACAGTGAAGTGTATTAAATGCTTGTGTGGGAAAATACTGTATATATAGACCAGGGAAAACCAAGGAAGTCTTCCAGGAGGAGAAAGAGCTCCAGCAACTCTGATCCTTCTGTACACTGAAGTATTCAACTTTATGATCTTACAACTCTTGTTTAGTTATGTCCTCACCATTTTACCTCTTGGATCCTGTCATTGCTGAAAGCATTCCCTTGCATAGGCCATCAACTCCCTCTTCTTTCCCTCTGTGGAACTTACCTTGCAAAACACAACCCAAGTGATATCCAGCTGTCCACCTGTTTGACGCATGGACCAGAGTAGTGGAATGTGCCTGGAAAAACATATGAGTGTGCTAACAGGTTTCACGTCAAATCCATGACCTTGTGTAGGGCTTTGGTATGACCCTGTGCTCTTTCCCTAGTCCATTTCCTTTCCAGCTGTCTTGATAACCATTCCAAATCTCTTTACTTAAACCTCCTTCTACATTCTCATTTCCTGCCAGTGACCTTTGTTTTCTATTTTACTGAGAAAATCGAAATGATCAAAAGATAGTTTCCAGACCTTGAGGACATTATATTAAGGGAAATAAGCTACTCACAAAAAGACAATACTATGTGATTCCATGTATAGGAGATAGCTAACGTAGTCAAACTCACACAAATAGGAAGTAGATTGAACAGTGTCTGCCAGGGGCTAGGGGAGGGAAAAATGGAAATTGTTCAATGAATATACAGTTTCAGTTTTGCAAGATGAAAAAGTTTTAGAAATCTGTTGCACAACAATGTAAATATATGTACACAACTGAACTGTACACTTAGAAAAGGTTAAATTTCATGTTATGCATTTTTTAGCGTAATTAAAACAACAACAGAACTATAACTTTTAGTCTATGACTTGGTTCACTCTCATCTGGGAGCACTGTGCCCACCGCAGGTCTCCTGCCCCAGCCACGGCCTCCCCACCCAGCCGGGTGGTCTCCCACCAAGCACAGGTGTCTGTGGAAAAAAAACCAGGAATATTTGCACAGAGTTACTCCCCTAATAAAACCCCAAGGCAGAAAGGCAAACATGTCTAGCATAAAGAGTCTCAGCTCTTATCTGCTGCCCAGAACTTCAGCAGAAATTTTCAAGTGAGACCATCACTGGGAAGAAGCTATGGGATTCCTGAACAAGGTTGGGGAAGATACAGAATGAAATGCACCCAGAGCAGGATGGGCTCAGCTTGGCATATGGAATGATGAAGATTGGCATTACTACCCAGAATCTATGCCAGGAGACTAAGTGAGCAGAGGAAAGGTGGCATGCATGCTGCCCAGGCTAGATAGAAACTAATGAGGCAGGACCCAACGCCACAAAGGCCTGGGAGAAAGATCAGAGACCTGCCTAGTTGACCCCTTTGCCCCCAGGTAGACTGAGGGGTCTCGGGGCCAGTTTGGGAGATTTAACGTTGAGCGGGACTCATGGCTCCATTCTTGGGCACCATTTCCTTCCCTGTCCTGACTCAACCAAAAGGACATTTAACACTTGTCAAAAACATCACTATGGAGTACTCCCTTTAGGTTGTCTGCTGATTCTATAAAGTCATTTGTGATTTCCTCCATGATCATCGATGGGGGAAAAATGTAATTGCTGAAAATAATGAATAAAAATCAATACCTAAATAAGTGGTTTTTTATAAATACCCATGTATGCAGGTTGTTTGCCTGCTGAAACAGCTCCATCTCAGAAATATAATACACATTTCAGAAATTATGTCCAGAGCCACCGGGGTTGGCTCAGCTGATTAAACACCTGCCTTTGACTTGGGTCATGATCCCAGGACCCTGAGATCAAGCCCCAGATCAGGGTTCCTGCTCGGCGTGGAGCCTGCTTCTCCTTCTCCCCCTGCCTGCCTCTCTGCCTACTTGTGCTCTCTCCCTCTCTGTCAAATAAATAAATAAAATATTTTTTAAGAAGTCTAAAGAAGGGATGGTATAACCCAGGTGTTGGTAAACTTTTTCTGTAAAGTGTTGAATAGTAAATATTTTCAGATTTGTGGACAGGACATACGATCTCAGTAAATGAAAACAGATGGTGCCAAAAAGGCTGAGATAATTCTGTGACTTGACTATAGTCATAAAAACATGTTCCTGTTGATTATAAAAATATCTAACCATGTTCTAGAAAAGGAGATTTTATTTCACTTTCTCTCGAAAATGATTTGTGAATTAAATGCTAGTGAAAATGAAGGACTACTCCTAAACTACTCCCTAGTTGTTATAGAAAGTTATTTCTAATCTCTTTGTTAAGTATGAGACCCTTGGGTTGTTTTCTCCTCATAATTCATCTTGCCTTCTGAAGTATTATATATTTTAAAAATGTAATTAAACTCTAATAACTTTGAGATTGCATTGTAGAAATCCATGCTGCTTCTGCCCCTCACCCTACCTCCCACAGCAATGACTTAGATTAGTATTGAACTGGGCATGTGAACATTCTGGGGTATTTGATATTTTCCATTGCATAGAGTAATTTTTAAAGTCAAGCTATTGACAAATCTGGGGCCTCCACATAATTTCATGAACCAACCAACAACCCAGTAGGAAATTCTCTCTCTCTCTTTTTTTTCTCACTTTCCCATTCCTTTTTATTTTTCTTACTTTTTTTTTTGTTTCATATTTTTGTTAAACTATAGTTGACACATAATGTTACATTCGTTTCAGGTACACAACACAGTCATGCAACAGCTCTGTGTTACACGATGCTCGCCACAAGCGTAGTGGCCATCTCTCACCATACAACACTATGACAAAACCATTGACCATATTCCTTATGCTGTGTCTTTTATCCCTGTGACTCATTCATCCCATCACTGGAAGCCCGTGTCTCCCTCTTCCCCTTACCCATTTTGCCTTTCCCTCTACCTCTCTTCTCTGGCAACCATCAGTTAATTTGTTCTCTGTATTTGTGGATCTGTTGCTGATTTTCACTTAGCATAATGCCCCCTAGTTCCATCCATGTTGTCAGAAATGGCAAGAACCCATCCTTTTTATGGCTGAGTAGCATCCCATTATATTTATAAGATATACATCTTCTTTATCCATTCATTGATTGACGAATACTTGAGTTGCTTCCATAGCTTGGTTGTAAATAATGGTACAATAAATACAGGGGTGTGTATATCTTTTTGTATTAGTGTTTTTAGGGTAAATACCCAACAGTGGAATTTCTGGACCACACGATATTTCTATTTTTAATTTTTGAGGAACCTCCATAATGTTTTCCATAGTGGCAATATCAATTTACATTCCCACCAATAGTGCACGAAGGTTCCTTTTTCTCTACATCTTCTCCAATACTTGTTATTTCTTGTCTTTTTGATACTAGCCATTTTTACAGGTATAAGTTTTTAATTTGCATTTCCCTGATGATTAGTGATGTTGAACATATTTTCGTGTGTCTCTTTGCCATCTATATGTCTTTGGGAAAATGTCTATTCAGGTCCTCTGTCCATTTTTTTTTTTTTTTGAAAGATTTTATTTATTTATTTGAGAGAGAGAGAGAGCATGTGCTGGTGTAGCAGGGAGCGACAGAAGGAGACAGAGAAGCAGGCTCCAGCTGAACGGGAGCCTAACATGGGGCTTGATCCCAGGACCCTGGGATTATGACTTGAGCCAAAGGCAGACACTTAAGTGACTGAGCCACCGAGGTGCTCCTGCCTGTTTTTAAACAGATTATCCAGAAGTTTTGGTGTTGACTTGTATAAGTTCTTTATATATTTTCTGTCTTAACCCCTATCGTATATATCATTTGCAAATATCTTCTTTCATTCAGTAGGTTGCCTTTCCATTTTGTTGGTGGTTTCCTTCACTGCACAAAAACCTGTTATTTTAATGTAGTCCCAATAGTTTATTTTTACTTTTATTTCCCTTGCCTGAGGAAACACATCTACAAAAATGTTGTGAAGGCTGATGTCAAAGAAATTACTGCATGTTTTTTCCCAGGATTTTTATGGTTTCAAGTCTCACATTTAGGTGTTGAATCCACTTTTAGTTAACTTTTGTTTATGTTATAAGAAAGTGATCCAGTTTCATTCTTTTACATACACCTGTCCAGTTTCCCCAGCCACATTTATTGAAGAGACTGTTTGTCCCTGTTGTATACTCTTGCCTCCTTTGTCATAGGTTAATTGACCACACAAGCATGGTTTTATTTCTGTGTTTTCTATTCTATTCATCTAGATGTCTTTTTTTTGGTGCCAGTATGCTATAATTTTGATTATTATAGCTTTGTAGTATACCTTGAAATCTGGGATTGTGATACCTCCAGCTTTGTTCTTTTTCCTCCTTTCTTTCTTTTCTTTTCTTTTCTTTTCTTTTTTTTTTTTTCAGCTTTGTTCTTTTTCAAGATTGCTTTAGCTATTCAGGGTCTTTCCCGAGTCCATACAAGTTTTAGCATTATTTGTTGTGGTTCTTTGAATAATAATGTTGGTATTTTGATAGAAATTGCATTGAATCTGTAGATTGCTTTGGGTACTATGGGCAATTTAACAATACTAATTCTTCCAATCCATGAGCATAGAATACCTTTCTTTGTGTTTATGTTGTCTTCAGTTTCTTTCATCTGTGTTTTTTACTCTTCAGAGTACAGGTCTTTCACCTACTTTGTTAAATTTATTCCTAGGTTTTTGTTATTTTTGGCATAATCATAGATAGAACTGTTTTCTTGATTTCTCTTCATTATTAGTGAAAAAGATTTCTGTATATTAATATTATATTCTGCAACTTTACTTAATTCATTTATTATTTCTAATGGTTTTTTTTTTTTTTTGGTGAACACTGTAGGGTTTTCTATATATAGTATTGTGCCATCTACAAATAGTGACAGTTTTGCCTCTCCCTTACCAATATGGATACATTTTACTTCTTTTTCTTATCTGATTGCTGTGTCTAGGTCTTCCAGTACTGTTTTGAATAAAAGTGGACATCCCTGTGTTGTTCCTGATCTTAGAGGAAAATCTTGCAATTTTTCACCACTGAGTATGATGTTAGTATGATGTTAGTATGACTCTGGATTTCAGCTTAGGTCTTATCTCAGGGTCGTGAGGTCGAGTCCCACATCAGATCCCCCACTAAGTGGGGAGTCTACTTGAGATTTTTTCTCTCTGAACATTCCCACCTCTAAAATAAATAAATAAATCTAAAAAAAACAAGTTTGGTAGAATGCAATTGTAAATCCATTCAGATCCTGGACTTTTGTGTTTGAAGAGTTTTTGAATTACCAATTCAATTTTGGTACTAGTTAGTAATTGCTCTCTTCAGATTTTCTATGTCTTCCTGATTCACTTTTAGAATATTGTATCTTGCTAGGAATGTATCCATTTCTTCCAGGTTGTCCAATTTGTTGACATATAATTTTCTACAGTATTTTCTTATAATTCTTTGTATTTCTATGGTGTTGATTGTTACTTTTCTTTCCTTTCTGATTTTATTTATTTGTGTCCGTTTTCTTTTTTGATGAGTTTGGATAAAGGTTTATCAATTTGGTTGACTTTTTCAAAGAATAAGCTTTCAGTTTCATTGATCTTTCCTTGGTGTGTGTGTGTGTGTGTGTGTGTTTAAATTTCTATTTCATTTATTTTAGCTTTGAACTTTATGATTTCTTTCCTTCAGCTAATCTTGGGCTTTGTTTGTTCTTTTCTAGTTCCCTTAAGTGTCAGGTTAGATTAATTACTAATTAATTAGGTTTTTCTTGTTTCTTGAGGTCTGTATCACTAAAAATTTCCCTCTTAAAACTGCTTTTGCTGTATCCCAAAGATTTTGGTCCAGTCGTGTTTCATTTTGCATTTATCTTCATGTGCTTTTTTATTTCCTCATTGACCCATTGGCTATTTAGTAGCATGTTGTTTTGCCTCCATGTGTTTGTGTTCTTTTCTAACTTTCTTGTGATGGATTTCTAGTTCGTATCATTGTGGTCAGAAAAGATGTGTGATATGATTTCAGTCTCCTTAAATTTACTGAGATTTGTTTTGTGACCTAACATGTGATCTATCCTGGAGGATGTTCAATGTGCCCTTGAAAAGAACGTGTTTTTTGCTGTTTTTAAATGAAATGTTCTGTATATATATTAAGTTATCTGATCTAATACGTTGTTCAAAGCCACTGTTTTCTTACTGAATTTATGCTTGGATGATCTATTGATTGATGCAGGTGTCATGTTAAATTCCCCTACTATTGTATTACTGTCATTTTTTTTGCTTTATATCTGTTAATATTTGATTTATGTATTTAGGTGCTTTCATGTTGGGTACATAGTTATTTATAATTGTTATATCCTCTTGTTGGATTGACCCCTTTATTATTATGTAATACCAAGGGCACTTTTTTAAGATTCCAAACTGAAAAGGAATTTTCATGGAGTGAGGGGGAAGCAATCAGCTTTTGGGGACCTACCTTTGAAACCTGGTCTTGCTCATATATGTGCTCTTTGTTCTTGAGACTTGCACTCTTACCTAAAGAGAAATAGTGTCAAATGACACGACCAGCAGTTTAGTAGAGTTTGATGTCCTTTATTTAAGGGCAAATAATGTATGGACTGGAGGAGTGCAGTGACTTAAAACACTCTTCCCAATGGATTTTGGCCAAGGGTGAGTATTATAAGTGGCAATGCATAAAGAGATTATGAATGGCTTAAGTTGCATATCTGACTTTATTCAGAAAGACGGAGGAACAAGAAAATAAATATAGAGCCCAAAGTTTGCTTGGCATTTGGGGATTGGCTGAGTAGACATACCACTGATTCTTGAAAGACATGGGTTAAAACTATGTGCATCCACTTACATGTGGATTATTTTGATAAATGCAGTACAGTACTTATTATTCTCTACAGTATTTTCTCTTTCTCATTCTTATTGATTCTTTCCTATTATACTTTTCTTATGATTTTCTTTAACTAGCTTACTTTATTATAAGACCATAGTATGTAATACATATAACATATAAAATATGTGTTAATCAATTGTTTATGTTATTGGTAAGGCTTCCAGTCAACAGTAAGCTATTAGTAGTTAAGTTATTGAGGAGTCAAAAGTTATACATGGATTTTCAACAGTGTGTGTGGGGGATTGGCACCCCTAAACCCTTTGTTGTTCAAGGGTCAACTGTACTGTGTTTCTGGTCAAGGATAGCATTTACAGGAACACAGACGTTTTGTTTGCTGACATGGTAGCTCAGACAGAGATGACTTTATTTTAGAAATTTACCTCAACGATAGCCAAGTGTTTAGAGACCCAAACACTAGAGTCAGACTGCCCAGGTTTGAACCCTGACCTAATGGAAAGAATTGGTATTTGCCATGTAGCTAAGTGATCAAATTTAACACCAATAATTGTTGGACAGTCTGTCCGTGGATACCTCTTACTGTAATGTCACATGAAGAACATAGCATTTTCTATGACAGATTCTTGCCAAAAATGTTTAACTCAAATCTAATTAAACCTCTGACTTATATCCAGTTAATAGGAAATACTAGACTTTGAAAACTAGTATCAGGAGAAAAAAATCATTCATAGCTCTTCTGTTCTCTTAAAAAAGTTAAAGTTAGGGGTACCTGGGTGGCTCAGTCAGTTAAGTGTCTGCCTTTGCCTTAGTTCATAATCTCAGGGTCCTTGGATCGAGCCCCATCTTGGGCTCCTTGCTTGGTCGGAAGTCTGTTTCTCTCTCTCTCCCTCTGCCCTTCCCCACTGCTTGTGCTCTCTCTCTCCTTCTCAAATAAATAAATAAAATATTAAAAGAAAAGAAAAGAAAAGAAAAAGTCAGCCAAAGTCATAGGGAAAAAAGCCAGGGAATATAACCAGTCACAGTATGTGAAATGTGATTGGGTGTTTGAATGAAAAGCCCAACCATTAAAGGCTCTGAACTTGAATATGGGATGGCTTGATATGAAGGAAATGCTGTTAAATCTCTTCTATGTGAATATGTTATTTATGTAGGGATGACATGTCATGAGGTCTGCAGTATTAACATGGTTCAATGAAATATATACAGAAAGACAAGCAGATAAATCAAACATAGCAAAATGTTCAAAATTTTGAAGTCTGGATGGATGTATAGGTATCTGTTACATTATTCTTCCAACTTTTCTATATATTTAAAATCTGTCAAAATAAACATTTTTGGGGAAAAAAGACAGCTTCCACAGCTTTTACCAATACTTTTACCTATATACCTGCATCTGTATCCAAATACTGTATTTTCACTATGGTTTGCATGATAGAATTTTATCCCGCATTTTATAGCCATTATCTCTAGTTTATAGGAGCTCATCACTTTCACCTACCCAAGGACATCTCGAGCAATTTTCCCTTCTCTCTCCCACTTACCCTCTGTTAGCTCCACACACCCTCCTCTCTACTAATGCATTTATCCACTACCCTTTACACTACCCTCAAATCAATTCAATAGGGTACCTACTATGCACTGGGGATATAGTAATGAACAAAAGACAAAAGCACTGCTTTCATGGAGTTTCTTCTCTGGTTGATGAAGATAAATAACCCAGAGAGTAAGTAAACAAATGATGTAGTATGTAACAGGGAGTTAGGTAATAAGGAGAAAATAAAGCAAAGTAAGAAGGAGGTGGAGTATGTGTGGAAAGGTGTCCAGGGTTGCTGACAACCTATGTGGAAGCATGTACAGGCAGAACAAATCTTGCCCCAAATCATGAAGCTTGGCAGGCAGAGCCTGAGTTAGATATCAAGGCCTCATTTTACTCCCCCTATCCAGGCACCTGTGCAAACATCTTGCATAATCATATGGGGTGGGGGGCTCTGGAAAATTTGCAATTTAAATAGGGTGGTTTTCAAATACCTTAGATTTTCCTATGGGCAAATGGGGAACTCTTGGTAGTTTGAGCAGAGAATAATATGATCCGACTTAGGGTTTAAAAGCATCACATTAGCTATCATGTTGAGAATGGGCTATAGGGGGACAAAGGTGGGAAGTAAGGAAATTAGAAAAATAATCCAAGTAAGAGAGAATATTGTCACAGATGAGATGTTAGTGAGGAAGGTGGTGTGGAGTGGTCCTAATTCTAAATATATATATATATATATAACTATATATATATATAGTTATATATATATATATATATTTACTATATATATATATATTTATTTATATTTAATAGACATTAAAGGATCTATTGATGGAGTAAATACAGAGTGTACAAGGAAGAGAGGAGTCAAAGATGACTCCAGGCTTTGGAGACTGAGCAATCAGAAGGATGGAGTTTTGCTTTATCTGAGATGGAGAAGATTACTGATAAACGAGGGAGGAAGATCAAGAGATTGATTTTGGATGTTAAATTTTAGCTGCCTGTTAGAATCCAAATAGAAATGGGTATAGAATTCTGGAGTTTGTGGGTTTCAAAGAACTTCAAGGTTCCTTAAGAGTTGTTGATAGCCATTTTTACCATTTCTTTTTCTTTCATTCTTCTGTGAACCTGTGATGTAACAAGAAATATATTTATTTTTTGCCTTTAGTTCCTGGTACAAACCTCCTTAAACCCTTGGAATTTTCTGAGTGATAGGAGCCCCTTTTGGGCTTATGCTAATGAAATGACAGGGTGGTGCCCTTGGATAACTTCAAGATGGACCTGGTCACCAGAAAGACCAAGTGATTAGAGGGTTGAAACTTTCAGCCCCACCCACTGGTCCCTGAGAAGGGGGTAGGAGGGTGCTGACGATTGAGTTCTGTACTCTTCAACAAGACTTGATAAACTTACGGGTGCACACATGCACGTTCTGGGAGGGTTGTACACTCCAGTTCCTTGGGGACAGAGGCTCCTATGCTCAGAAACTTCCTGGATCTTACTCCCTTCATCTAGCTGTTCATCTCTACCCTTATAAACTCCTTAATAACAAACTAGTAAATGTAAGTTAGTGTTTCTCTGGTATCTGTGAGCTGCTCTACCAAATTAATCAAACCTGAGTTGGGGATTGTGGGAACCTCCAATCTATAGCCAGTTGGTCAGAAGCACAGGTAACAACTGGGACTTGTGATAGGGGTCTGAAGTGGGGGGATGGGGTGACAGTTTTGTGGGACTGAGCTCTTGACTTATGGAATCGGATGCTATCTCCAAATAGTGTCAGAATTGAGTTAATTGTAGGATACCCAGTCACTATCCACTGAAATGTTTTGCGGTGTTGGAAAAAATACACTAGGCAACCTATTCTATACGTTTGCCCCCTATCACTCCTCTGAATCTGCTGATGTCACCTGTGACCTCCCACAGCAAAATCCAGTGGCAAATTTTTTTTTCATACTCAAAGAAAGCTATTTTAGCTACAGGAAAATTTGAAATCTTTACAAAGGCATGGTATCAGATTCATTTGACACAGAATATCGTTTCTACCTTTTTGGGAAAAAATTTAACTTCACACTTTCCTGTTTCTCATTTCTCACTGGACACTCCTTCCTTCTCAGTCTGCTTTACTGGTTTTTCCACATTGTCCGAAAGCAAGTGTTGGAGGGCAGAGTCCTAGAGATCAGTCTTCAGACACTATCTCTTTTTTGGTGGTTGGGGGCAGGGAGAGAGATACTCTAAAATGGGCTTCATGCCCAGCACAGAGCCCATCATGGAGCTGGATCTTACAACACTGAGACCATGGCCTGAACCAAAATCAAAAGTCCAACACTCAACTGACAGAGCCACCCAGGAGTCCCTTGGAGCCTATCTCTTTACAGAGATTAACCTCCTAAGCAATCCTAACCAGACCGAAGTTTATCTCCAGTGCACATCTCTCCTCCAAGCCCCAGACACATGACTGCTGGACATCTTCACATGGATGTCTAACCTCAAATTCGAATTTATGGGTCCAAACGCAACCTCCTCCACTCTCTTCCTCCCCTGGAGTCCTACACATCTCAAACATAGCAACTCTATTTTCCCAGTTTCTCAGGTCAAAATATTGGAGTTCTCTTTGACTCCCTCTTTCCCCCCTCAGACTCATATCCAGTACCTCAGACACTCTTCAGATTTATTTCAAAACATGCCTTAATCCACATCTACCAGTACCATTCTGGTTCAGGACCATTATCTCTTGGCTGAATTAAAGAACTGGTGTCTTAACTGGCCTCCCTGATTTTACATTTGCTGGGTGGCTCAGTGGGTTGGGCTGCTGCCTTCGGCTCAGGTCGTGATCTCGGGGTCCTGGGATCAAGTCCTGCGTCGGGCTCTCTGCTCGGCAGGGAGCCTGCTTCCTCCTCTCTCTCTGCCTACTCGTGATCTCTCGCTGTCAAATAAAAAAATAAAAATCTTTAAAAAAAAATAAAATGTAAGGATGACACCTATTTAGTCAAAACTTTACAAAGGCTTTTCACATTATTCAGAATCAAAACCCAAGGCCCTCTGATGACTAAGTGATGCCGAACTCCCCCTCCTCTGCCATCCCTGACCTCCTACTACTCCCCCCACCATCACTATGCTGCAGTCACCACCGGCCTCTGCTTTTCTCGAAGACATTAAGCATGCTTGTCCTCAGGCCTTTCACATTTGCTTTTCCTTCTTGAAACTCTGTTTCCTCGGGGATTTATATACTCTGTTCCCTCACTTCCTTCAGACCTCTGCAAAAATGTCACCTTATCAGAGAGTCTTCTCCTAACCACTCATTATAAAGTCTGTCTCCCAACCATCATTCTCTCTGTGTCTTGCCCTGCTGCATTTTTCTCACTAGTGCCCACTATTGTCTGACAGGCACTTTCTTATTTGTCTCTTTCCACTACAATGGAAAGTCTTGATGGCAGAGATGTTGTCTGTCTTTGTTTTTTGTTTTTACTATTGAATCCCCAACATCCAAGGAAGTGGTCAGCATATAGTTAGTTCTCAGTAACTAAGAATGAAGAATGACAGTGGCATGTGTCACAAGAGTGATAGCGGAGATATGTGGCAGCCAACCTCAAAGATGGCTCCCAATGAGCCCTCCTTCTGGTGTTCATGCTCCTGTATAAGCCCCTCCCATAGGCAGTAGAGCTGACTGAACTTGTGTAACTGTGGCAGAAATGACAATGCAGGGGCGCCTGGGTGGCTCAGTGGGTTAAAGCCTCTGCCTTCGGCTCAGGTCATGATCCCAGGGTCCTGGGATTGAGCCGCACATCAGGCTCTCTGCTCAGCGGGGAGCCTGCCTCCTCCTCTCTCCCTGCCTGCCTCTCTGCCTACTTGTGATCTCTGTCTGTCAAATAAATAAATAAAATCTTAAAAAAAAAAAGAAATGACAATGCATGACTTCCAAGGTTAGGTCATAAAATATGTTGTGGCTTCTACCTCACCCAGCCTCTTGGATTAGTCATTGTCAGGGAAGACAGCATTGTGTCATGAGGATGTTTAAGGGGTCTACAGACAGGCTAGTGGAGGAGGAACGGAAGTGACTGCTGCCAAGCAGGATCACGTGAGGTTTAATTGTTTTAGGAGCAGATTTCGAACCCTAGTCAAGCTTTTAAGTGACTGCAACTTGAACAACATTGTCACTACAAATTAGAACCTAGGCCAGAACCACTTGACTAACCTGCTCCCAAATTCCTAATCCACAGAAACTGTATGAAAGGATACCTGTTTATGATTGCCATGAGCTGCTGAATTTGGGCAGTGTATTATGCCACAGCTACATGATCTCTTTGCCGGTTTTTCCTTGGGAATTTTGCATTTGCTTTCCCTTCTGCCTAAAACTCCATTTCGCTCAGGTAGTTTGACATCTCAATCTCTTATACCAGGCTTCTGCTAAAATGTCATGCTGTGCAGTTATGCACCAATCAGCAATGGATGCAGGATGTGTTTGAGATATCCAGGAGGTAGATATAACAAGATTTAACTGATTGGACATGAGGGATAGAGAGAGGAAGGAGTCAAAATGTTTCTCAAATTATTGGCTTGTGTAACTACACATTCCTGAATTTAGGGAAATACGTTTGGGGCAGAAATTATAAATTCAGTATTGGGCCTGCTAATTTTGAAATATCTAAGAAATAGCCAAGTGGAGATGTCCAGCATTCAAGTATATATAACATTTGCAACACAGAAGAGAGATTTGGAAATAAAGACCTTGGAATCAGGACCAGCTATCCAATTTGCAGTGCCCGTTGCAAACAAAACTTTGCAGGATTTCTTGTTCAGTGAGCACATGAAGCCCACCAGGAGCCAGATCCCCCTCCCACCAATTTGTAGGACTGATAGACCATGCCCTGGCTGATGGTAGAGAAGTGGAGCCAGGTATCTCCCCTTCCCCATCCCCATGGACTCTAGGCTCCAAACCGCGTTAAAGACACAGCCTCCCAGAGGATGCTTTTACTTAGGGCATGGGAAAGAGGCTCATTCCCACCGAGTCACACCCATTGGGTGACAGCACTATGAAACTGCTAGTATAGGGCAGGGATAGCTGCCTTCAGGCCCTGCCCTACAGCACCATGGGTGCATGAACATGACCCTGAACTTCCCTGTACCTGTGCTGAGGTGTTCTTTGTCCTAGTGGTCCTGGTTTTGGGTAGGGCAAAAAGGAGGGTGGGCAAGGCTGAGAAGCTGTCCCGGAGGGCAGAGAGGCAGTGCGAGGCAGGACTGTATGAGAACCAAGCACACTTCATTGTTTCATTGAACGACACATATGAAACAAAAATTCAAAGATAATGTTATTAAGAATTTAAACCTGCAACCACAGAGCATTAATGCCCCAAGCATTAAGTGCTTCTGAGTGCTGGGCCCTCTGTAAATCAGGTGTTGATGTGCTCATCAAACTGGCCCTGTTTGAATTAGATAGTAAACTCCTAAGACTGAATGAGTTCAACAGGGAAAAATGAGAAGAAAAAAAGACAGGATCAAAATCAGAGACGTACCAATATTCAAGGGATGGGCAGAGAAAGGGCATCCTGTGGTCAAGTGAGGGTTGTAATTCATCAGAAGACTAATAGAAGAGAAAATACTTGGTCTACCACTCTGACTTGGAAAAGCTTTGCAAATCCAATAACCTGGCCACATATTACTAGGCACATTTTATTTCACTAACTATTCATGATATAGATGATAATTTTTTAGGATCAAGTATGTGGTTCTTACATGGGCCAATTAACCTTGATTATGTGTGAAGCATTTATGACTCGGTTGGAAAAAAAGATATTGTATGAGAGGAGCTACAGAAAATAAAATAGATTGAATGAAAGAATAGAATTTACTGATGATAGACTCACAGATAACAAGTAAATAATTCATTTCCCTTCTAGCAACAGTTACCTTTACACATAAGGCCAGCAGTGTCGCTCTGCAACATTTATCAAGCAACAAAAATGTAGACTTTAAAATCTAAAAGGAATTTCAAATGACTCATGGGACCCTATTACAAAATCAACCACAAGAGTTTTCTAACTACTAATTAATTTTGAGCGAAGTCTTAAGCCATAAAAACCAGACCATTTCGTGAGATAACTGGGGCAGAAAGTTGATGAGACTTAGAATTTGGGGTGAGGGGAGTGATTTGTCTCTAGAGTTGGTTTATCAGATGGCCAACAGTCCAGATTCTAGATGCTTGGGTTTGAACCCCAGCTCTGCCACTTACTTCCTATATGTGATATTGAATTAGTTATTTAATCATCCTGTTTCTGAGTAAAAGAGTGGTAATAATTGCTAGAATTGCTATGAGGATTACATGACTCAATGTAAAATATTTAGAACTATGCCTAGCATATAAAAAGCACAATGTACACATTTGTTAAATGAAAATTGTGATAACTGATCATGTCGCTAAAATGCCTCTGGAATTTCTAATTTAGTAGGTCCCATAAGCTTTGGGGAGGAGTTCAGGAAAGAAAACAATCTTCTTTTTACCTCCTCACCCCCCCCCACACCTTCTTTATTCTTTGATACCCCTCCCCCACCCCCTTCTGCCCATTGCAATGTATTGTTTTCTCTTTATATTAAAAACAATTCTCTCTGGGCTCCTGGGTGGCTCAGTTAGTTAAGTCTCCAATTCTTGATTTCAGCTCAGGTCTTGATCTCAGGGACATGAGCTCAAACCCTGTGTTGGGTTCCACGCTGGGTGTGGAGCCTATTTAAAAAAAATTTTTTTTTTTAGAATTCTGTTCTTTAAGATATTGGACATTTTCTTAAAATTAATTCCCACAGGTCTTATGCATATTTGTGTCTGTTCTCCCACTTATGATTGGTCCCAATGTTTTTTCTTACATATGGAAATTCAAAAAAAATGTACGGGAGAATAAAATGCACGGGAGATTTACTGTCATCATAATTATGATAATTCTGGTACCTCCATGGAAAAAATATAAAAAATTTTGATGGGGGGTGCCTGGTGTCTCAGTCGTTAAGCGTCTGCTTTGGGGTCAGGTCATGATCCTAGGGTCCCCGGATCCAGCCTTGCATGGGGCTCCCTGCTAAGCAGGAAGCCTGCCTCTCCCTCTCTCACTCCCCCTGCTTGTGTTCCCCCTCTGTGCCTCTGTCAAATAAATAAAATTGTTTAAAAAGAGTTTTGATGAGAAGTATAGGGCAATGAATATAACAAGGATTTCAAATATACCTTCTAAGCCCTTTTCAGGAATCAAAATGAACCTAACAGCAGCTTCTTTGAAAACAGTTCTGCAGACACACAATCCCAGGAACCTGCAGTTCAAACTACCCCACCCCCGCCCCCATGAGTCTTTAAAAGTAGAAATCTCTTTGTATTTCTCCTTCTGCTCGCTTCGGTCGCTTTCTTTTACTTTCTGCCCCAATTTTATTTAGTACTTTGTTTCCTCTGGTTGTTACAGTCTTTCACACTGCATTATAGTAGAGCTTGCTTCCAACCATAGGGAAATTCTTTGGCTTCTTTTGCATTTTTGATAGGGAGGACTAAGCTGACTCATGACCATCTCGCGACCACTCCCTGCGTGTGCTCAGGCGGGCGGGGGTAGGGGGCGCTTCTCTCGCTTTCTAACTTCCCTTTATGCGGAAATCCTGCGGCCTTTTGTGAACACGTTTCTTGAGATCCCTCTCTGTCTTTTTTCGAGTATCGTTTATTATTTGCGAGTTTCGCCTCTTCTCTCTGCAATCTCCTCTCCCCTTGCCCCCATAGAATACATGTTCCCTCACTTTGGGGTCAGAGTAATTGATGCTTGAAGATCCTCCATGGGCTCCACCTAGCCTTTACATATGGTTCAAACGTGCTCGCCTTCAGGGTTCTCCACCTGAGCTGTTGCGGCGTTTTTCCCCCTCTGCAGTAACACATGTCAAAAAAAAGCAAGCCCCAGGACTTGTCCATATATGACCTTAGAACAGGGCGCTGCCTCGTTTGGAGGCAACGTTTGGGGAACCTTGTCCACTCCCGCCCCCGCGTGCTCTCGCCACCGCCTTCCCCGAGGTCACTGGCGTGCAGAACGCGAACGCCGACTGCTCCGGCTCGCGTCCCGACTTCCTTCTGGGAGCCTAATAAACCTGGGGGAAGTTTAATCATTCCGCAGCGAGCCCGGCTCTCTCACTGGGCATGCTCAGTGGCCCGGCCCCGCTCTGGTGGCGAGTGGCTGTCTTGGGCGCAGGGCTCGGGTCGGCGGCCGCTTCGGCGGGGCTTCCAGGAGTGCGGACCGGGCGCTGCAGCCCCTGAGCCGGGAGCCAGACGCGCCCCGCGGTCCCCGCCCGGACGCAGGGCCCAGCCAGAGCCGCGTCGTTCCGGAACCCGGGACCCCCCAACTTCGCGCCAAGTTCGGAACCGCCCTCCGGGGGAGCCATGCAAATGATGACCAGGGACGTTCTGTTAGAAATGGACCAGGAGGAGGAGGACGACGACGACGGGGACATCGGTGAGCGAGGGGTTCCCCGGCGGGGGCCGACGCCGGAAGAAGTTGGGGACTGCGCGTGGGCGCCGCGCCCTCCGCGGGAGCGGCTTGCGGGAACCCTCGGCCGCTCGGAGGGGCGCGGGCGCGGGCGGCCGGGGAGGAGGGAGACGGCGCCGCGGTCCCGGGGCCGCAGTGCGGCCGCCTCGAGCCTCAGCTGCCTGCGGGCCGGCGCCCGGGGGAAGGCCGGGGAGGCGCGGGGCGCGCACGGGCTCCCGAAAACTGCGTCCGGGCGGGCCGCAGCCGCAGCCTCGGAACAGTCATGCTAGATACAGGGAGGTCTCCGCGCGCCGACGTCTTGACTCAGAAGCGGCAACTTTGGGGTCACTTCCTCCCCGCCTCGAACCTGCTGTGGGGATTCCGGAGAGCGGCGCGGGCGGGGAGCCGGCCCCGGTTCGGAGAACAGGGGTGTGACCCACCTGCATCCGCTGTAAAGTGAAAGAAAGGATCGGCTCTGGGAGGGAGGGTGGGGGCTGGGTGGGGCGCCCGGGGAACGGATTTGTGGCCGCGGGTGGAGGCCCGGGATCTTTTTGTCAGCCGCGGAGCCCGCCGGGGCCGTGATTGGAGGAGTAAACCCTAGTCCCGGCGGACCTCCGGATATGTCTACAAGTCCAGAGGGCTCCTGGAGCTTGGCGAGACTGGGAGGTGGTGGTGGGGGGTGGAAGCCGAGCCTGGGTGTTACCATTTCCAGTTAGAGTTTAAAATGTTTAGAAGTTGTAGACGGAAAGCAGGGAGAGTTGTTTAAGAGTAGAACAAACAAAACAAACAAGAGGGAAGGGAGGAGGAGGTGGGGAAGGGGAGAACTACTGGAGGAGAAGGGAGAATATCACTGTCAGGGAATGACACATTGGGTCCCTCCAGGAGACTGGCAATTTAATTACCCTGCTGGTCTGCTCAGAGACTCTGAGTCTGTTTCCTGCAAGCAAAATCAGTTTAAAACATAACAGTTCCTGCTCTTGTCCTCAAGACCTATTTTTCTCTGATAACTTTAGAAGTAACTTAATTTTAGGAGCTAGGGGTGGTTTTTATCATTTCCCCCCCAGCTGTATTGAGCTATAGTTTCCGTATCATTTTCTAACTTTAAGGTTTATAAAGTGCTGAGTTGATACGCTTAGATGTTGCAAAATGATTACCACCATAGCTTTAACCAATACCTCCATCATCTCACATAATCACCATTTCCTTCTTGTGGTGAGAGCATTTAAAGTCCACTCTGTTGGCGACTTTCAAGTACAGGATGCAGTATTAATTATAATCACTATGCTGTACCGTAGATCCCCAGAACTTGTCTTACAACTGGAAGTTTGTGCCCTTTTTAAAAAAAAAAAAATTATTTATTTATCCGACAGAGATCACAAGCAGGCAGAGAGGCAGGCAGAGAGAAAGGAGGAAGCAGGCTCCCCGCTGAGCAGAGAGGCCCATACGGGCCTCCATCCCGGGACCCCGAGACCGTGACCCAAGCAGAAAGCAGAGGCTCAACCCACTGAAGCACCCAGAAGTTTGTGCCTTTGACCAACACTCCCCCCACCCCCATTCTCCTGTTTCTATGAGTTCACCTCTAAATGACTTTATCTGTAGTAGTAGATTTCACCTGTAAGTGATATACAGTAATTATCTTTGTCAGACTTCACTTAGCATAATGCCCTTCCACGTGCCATCCATGTTGTCCTAAATGGCAGGATTTCCTTCTTTCTCGAGGCTGAATAATATTCCGTTGCCCACATGCAAGGCTGAGGAAGTGGTGAGGGGACTGAGTGGTGGTGGTGATGGTTACACACACACACACACACCACATCTTTATTCATCTATACTTGGACAATTAAGTTATTTTTATATCTTGGTTATTATAGGCACTGCTCATTAACACCCAAAGAACTAGATAACTTTCTTGTTGACCAGGAACAAATTGAATAGAGGGGCTTATACTTCATGATTTAGCTTTACTTTTCATTCATTTGAGAACAATTTATTAGATGGAGGGAGCCAGTAGTATTCTTTTTTTTGTTAGAGAGAAAACTGAAACTCACAGGTTTATCTGCCTAGCTTTTTGTATAACTAGTTAGGATTCAAACCCAGACTTTATGATTTTCAAGACCTGTGTGCATTATTAGTCCATTTTACACCTGGTCACTCAGCTGTCAGATAACGTATAATACTACTATTTAGCAGGCTTTACTGGTAAATCATGATTACATAAAAATGTAAATTATAGGAGCAAACTTTAAAAAGTTATAGTAAAGTAGCATAGTCTGTTTTGTAGGAATATACTTTAAAAAAAAAGCTTTATTTATTTGAGAGAGAGAGTAAGGGAGAGAGAGAGAAGGAGCAGGGAGAAGGGCAGAGGGAGAAGCAGACTCCCTACTGAGCAGGGAGCAGGATGTGGGGGGCTCAATCCCAGGACCCTGGGATCATGACCTGAGCTGAAGGCAGTTGCTTAACTGACTGAACACAGCCCCCTCCCTTGTCTGTTATGGTGAGGTGTTACTGTTTATGTTGAGTATTGTAAACAAATAAGGATAAAAACCCTAATGGAAATCAAAGTAAGCTAGAGACTCTGAGCTTTGTTTGTTCTGCTGTGTCATCAGTAGATCTCAGTTTAGAAAGAAAACTAATTTGGTCTAGTCTATGTTTACCAGATGAGGCATCATAAAATTTATCTTAAGTGTGTGGCAATAGGTTCTTTTTTGTAATTACAGATGTAATTTATGCTGTTTCTATCGAGTCAAACTGTAACTGTATTTAATAAAAAGTTAAATATCTCCTCCTTCACCCTTCCCTCCATAAGCTACTGATACTGATACTTTACTGTCTCTAAGGGTCAACTCAACAGTTTATGTCAGAGAGTTATTATCTCAGCAGTCTTTGGTTGTTATACAAGTTCAGTGTGGGTTGCACTGATTTTATAATAAGCACAAATGTTTACCAGGTCAATAGAAAGTTTATGTCATTGTAAAGTAGTAAGTCTTTTTAAAGGTTAGCAGAAGTAGGCTGATGGTATATAGCCTTTAACAAAATAATTATAATTTTCAACTATGGGAGAGGAAGTTCTAGTGAAACGAAGATGATAATTTTCACCTGTGCCTCTTGTTTTATAATGTAGTGCTATGTTAAAGCTGTTGACTAACATATTTCTCCTAGTACTGGATTGTCATTACCAATAGTTGTATAATTTAAAATCCACTCAGGTACCGAAGGTTTCTATGTAATTCCTCTGTGAATATTAACTTTGTCATTCAGAACAGTAGAGTTATTTTTGATGTAGTTCCTGGGTAAAACATCGATCACCAGATAATTTGCAAAACACAGAAAGAAAAACTTCTTAAACTAGTTGCGGTCCCTGGTTGTAGGATATACATGTTTTATGTACATACATGGAAGGGTGCCCTGTAGTAGACTGGGCTTTAGGGCTCCCCCACCCCACCAGTGGGTTTCTGCTTACTTTTGCTTTATGTGTAAAGATTGCTTCCTTGTTTGGCCTGAACCTGACCAGAGAATCAGAGATGGTAATCTTATTATGAGCATCTTTTCCTTATTTACTTTGCTCAGGGCCACCAGAAATTGTCCCCAAAGGTTTCTGAATGAGGCGACCTGTTGGCATGAGAACATTTTTGCAAAAGACCCCTTATTTTCTAAATCAGCTCCAACAACCAAATGCAGGTGTGACAGGTGGGCAGTAGAGGCAGGAAACATGTGGCTTTTAGCCCTTTTGCACTGATGCTGGTAGATAGCATGTGTCCAGAAAGGTTTTGTGTGCCTGTGTGCAAAAAAAGTGTTTTTGGCTGGCCTGCCTCCAGGACTCCTCCCATGGGCTTCCCCGCCCCGCCCCATTAATCAGTAAATAAAATCCATCATTTCTCCCTGTTCATGTAGAAAATGATAGAAACATCTATTATAGCCAAAATGTAGGTACTGTAGTGTGCTGATTGATTGATTGATTGATTTTGCATTTCTGTGGTTCAGACTTTGCTGAGACAGGTAAAGTGTTATCAAAAAAGGAGGGAATTATCAGGAATAAGTCAGATGGTTCAGGCAAAAAGGTTTGTTTAGATGCTTGGTTCGTTGCTTTGGGTTCCCAATCTGTTTATGGTAGAATTTACGCTTTGATCCCCACAGCTGATGGTTGAGTCATTGGTTGTGAGTCGGGGCAGGGGAGGGGAGGGCCGTTGTGAGCAGAGGCCCATTACCTCTGAGTTCTGATGGTCTAGCTGTATCTTTCAAGTGTCTTTATTGGCTCCTTTTTTAATCTCACATTTTTACACAGACTTACTGCACAATTTCTATCCCTACAAACTTTGTTTAATCACCTGAAGATCTGATCCTAGATCAATATTAACTGAGCAACCCTTCTGTGCTAGGTGCAAGATTGGGTGTGGGGCTTTACTAAAAATGAGTAAAATGCACCCCTTGGCTGCGAAGAGGTGGGGGCCGGGAACCAGCCCTTTGCAGTAAGTGCCATTATCGAGTTGCGTACACAGCCATGGGAAGAGGTGCAGGAGGCAGCTTCCCAGCAGAGATTGCTGGGCTGGGCGCTGGAGGACCAGGCAGATGCAGTGGCAGGGAGGGCAGAGGGAAACTCAGGAGCTCCATGGAGTTGCCCGTGGTAGAAGGGAACAGCCACAAGGCTAGGGAGGCAAGAAGGGGCCACACCATGAAGAATATTCTGCATGTTTTAAGGATTTGGTATTTGGAGGTCCTGAAAGATTTTAAGGAAAGGAGTGACGGGAGCAAATTTGCGTTAAGATAAATCTCCCTGGCAGCATGTTGGAAAGTGGGGTGGAGAGGGGAGGTGGTAGAGGTAAGCCTTTCTGGTAGTCACGTTTGGAAATGCCTGCAGTGGCCATGAGAGTAGAAAGCAGTGGTCTGAAAGTTTAGGAAAGAGGTGACCTCTCTGAGGCCACAAGCAAACAGCTGGATTCTTGGACCTGAGCTGAGTGATCAGGTGGCAAGTGGTGGCAGCTGTGCATGAGGGGAGACTTTTCTATTATTCCAGCAAGTCTCACACTTTTCTCCTCTGCTTTGGCTCAGACCATTTCCCTTCCTTGCTAATACCAGACTTAGCTCCTCTGTATTTCAGTGGCTCACTCTCTTCCAAGCCTGTCAAAAACCTAGAAAGCTAGTCCTGATCCTCATTGCCCAGAGTGCCCAACAGTAAACTGTTACACACCTTATTTTTCTGTTCTACACGATTAGCATGCACTTTTTTGTTTTGTTTTGTTTTTTAGCACGCACTTTGTATTTTGTCTTTGTTGTTGATTATCTTTATCCCCACAGCTAGAGTGTAAATTTCTTGGGCACTGAGGACTAGGTCTTTTGGGTCTTCTAGAGATCATGCAGAATATCCTGAACATTGTAGACATTCACTGCTACAATTAAAAAAAAAAATGTTCGCTTTCTCATCCTCCTTTGACATACCAGTTTCCTGAAGGCAGGGGTCTTGCATGCTTTGTGTTTGAAGCTATGCCCTTTGTGCCTCCAATGGTGCTTGCTCTTTGGTAGAAGCCAAGCAGATCATTGTTGAAAGATCAATAAGTGAATTGCTGTTTTAAAACAGTTTGATTAACATTATGCTTGGTGGTTTTATGGCCCTCGTAGAATTCTCTTCTATGTCACTTTGAGATTCCCTTATTATCTGTCGATTGTCCATATCAGGTACTCTGCTGGGTTCCAGGGTCCTTGACCTCCTGTACCTCACTATCTGGGAAGGAGGCAGATACACAAATAGATAATTGCACTAGTCTGTGATTACTGCTGTAATCAAGATGTGTACCAGGGTCCTTCGTGGTACTAAGGAGAAAGCCTGTAATCTTGCCAAAAGGACTCTTCAGATGCCACACCTGAATGGCCTCGGAAAGGATCAGAAATAGATAAGTGGGTGGGGCTAGGACAACGATGTGTCTTGAGTATTCCTAAATGTGGTACTTTGATGAAATGAACTTTGATGCTGTCTTTATCTGCTATGGCGAGGGGAAGATTGTCTCTACCAGTAGAATGACAGTTCAAAACAAAGCAAACGATCCTTAAAGCCTTTCTCTTTTGAGTGTCGTTTTGCCCCCTTTTTAAAAAATATAAACCTGTTATTTTCAGTTTCAAACCCTCAGTCACAATTTATCTTCTGCATTTTAACTTTCAAGTCAAAGAGTTGCTTTCTAAAATGTTTCCCATCTCCTCTTGTAATTCCAGTCATTCTCTAAATCTGACACACAGTTCTAAAAGACTTCCGCACTCACAACCCTTTCTTTTTCTCAAGTGGTTGCAATAGTCACATATATTGATTACTGTACATTTTTTTTTCTTTTAGAAACCAGTAAATTTAGACCAAAAGCTCCTGTGAAGGTTTCTGTCAGAGATGCTATTTAAATTCTGACATTCTTGAAGGGAGATTATAATGCATTATTAGGAATCCCATAATCTAGCTTTAGGTTAAAAAATGGTCTTAAACTTTCAAAGTGGGTAGTTATAGCAGGTTAGAGTAAAATGATTATATTTTAATAAAAGTTTCCACTGTAGCTAATACTTTAGGTTTTCATCTGTTATACTTACCAGTTTGTGTTTTGTATTCTAGCTGATTCAATAAGTCTTTTTTTTTTTTTTAAGATTTTATTTATTTATTTGATAGAGAGCACAATCACAAGTAGGCAGAGAGGCAGGCAGAGACAGAGGGGGAAGCAGTCTCCCTGCTGAACTGAGAGCCTGATGCAGGGCTTGATCCCAGGACCCCGAGATCATGACCTGAGCCGAAGGCAGAGGCTTAATCCACTGAGCCACCCAGGCACCCCAAAGCTTATATAGTCTTAAAGGGAGAGGTGCTACGCACTTACTTCACAGCCTGTGTACTGTAATGCTTTTCACATAGTAGATACTCAATAAACATTTGCTAAGGGACTGTTTTAGATTTTAGTATATGTGCTGCCGAAGCGAGCACGGGACTGTTTTAGATTTTAATGGAAGCTTTGTACGCTGTAAGATTAAAGCTTGATCTGCTTCTGGTGCAATGTAGTCAGGGTGGGGTCTGTGCAAAAATCACCAGTTTTAGAACAGGAAAACATCGTTTCCAATTAACTTCAACCAAGGAAATGTACTTCAACTTACTGGTAGCTCCCATATAAAGATGGAGATGGTGAGAATTTAATACAATCAACGGATTGTCTTACGTCATTTATCATCATTGCCATTATTGCATTTCCTTTGGTTTTGCCTTGCTCTAGAATACTGCAACTAAAATTAATTAGTATCCATCCCAAGAAGCAGCCAGTTTAAAGAATACTAGATGAAAACATCAGGAATGGAATAGTGTGGCTATGTATCAAAAAGCTATTCAGATACTCCTCAGCCAGAACATCAGATGGAATGTTTGCATGGAAGACAGGTTGAGGGGTTAATAAGCAAGTTTCTCTGCTGTGGTATTTATCACTGCCCCGGCTACATGTCTGAGTTCTCACTGAAAAAGCTTGCTGCAGCAACTTATTCGGTAGCTAAAAATATGAATGAAGGAAAATGTATTCTTTTGTGAAGTCCAGATGTGGCTTTTATATTTAATGCTTTTCATCTAGGATATTGAAACTCTGCTATTTCTCACATTATTTAAAAATACAAATCCTTGAAATTGAGGGGAAAAAGGATACTGATCTTTAAAATTATCTTTTTTATAATTTTAATTTTAACTTTGGCAGTACTTCAGCCCTAGGTCAGTCATGCAAATAGATGTTCTTTCACAAAGTGCAATTAGGCGAATTATAGGCTTGTTTATAAAGCTTGTTTTACATAAACTAAGATTGTGTTGACATAACTGAATTTTTTATGATTTCTACCTAGATATTTGAAAGATAATTTTCAGCTTGGCACAAACAAAATGATGGCTAAACCTTTCTCCAGCGTCACCTAGACACAGCCTTAAGCTTTATTTTGTTTTTGTTATTTTTTCTGATTTGTGCTTAGTTTTTAAGAAAAATGATTCCCCACTAAATTGTAAGCAAACATTATATACCCTTCTCACGTATAAAACTCAGACTTTTAACATTATTTTATTTTTTAGTTTTTAAAGATTTTACTTACCTATTTGACAGAGCTCACAAGTAGGCAAAGAGGCAGGCAGGGGGAGAGAGGTGGAAGCAGGCTCCCCGCTAAGCAGAGAGCTCAATGTGGGGCTCGATCCCAGGACCCTGAGATCATGACCTGAGCAGAAGGTAGAGGCTTTAATCCACTGAGCCACCCAGGCACCCCTTAACATTATTTTTTTATATTGTTTTATTTCTTTCTGCTGTTACTGATTAAATAAACAAGCCCTGGAGGATGCTAAGTTTGTGTAAAAGATAAGATCCCCTTTCTAAAAAAAAAAAAAAAATTAGAATAAGCAAAACCCACCATTGTTTCTAAGTGAGACGAGTAGTAAGGAAACCATGTAGTAAATTCATTGGTCAGAGATGCCACCTAGGGAAATAGGAGATTTTAAGGAGGGAGGGTGGAAGGTGAATCCCTGACGAGGGGCTGGGAAGGCAGTATTGATGCAGAGCAGGGCCAAGGGAGTGGAATGGCCAGTGGTCAGAAGACGAGTTTGTGGTTGGCTTTGACATTGAGAATCTATTACCTGAGGCAAGTTGCTTGGCTCCTCTGAGCCGCTTTCTTCAGCCTAGTAGGGTTGCTAGGAAGATGCGAAGTGTCTGTGTAGTGCCATGTGGGGCTTTTCACTCAATGCTCTGCAAGTGGCAGTTACAATGTCACCATCTTAATGAATTCATGTATTTACATGCTACTTTTTTCATTTTTTTTTAAAGATCTCACCTCATTTTAATTTCAGCCTAAGAAATGGTTACTCTTGGGGCACCTGGGTGGCTTAGTCGGTTAAGTGTCTGCCTTCGGCTCAGGTCATGATCCCAGAGTCCTGGGATCAATCCCCGCATCAGGCTCCCTGCTCAGTGGCGAGCCTGCTTCTCCTTCTCTCACTGCCTGCTGTTCTGTCTACTTGTGCTTTCTCTCTCTCTTTTTCTCTCTCTGTCAGATAAATAAGTAAAATCTTTAAAAAAGTGGCTACTCTTCACCTCTGTGATCTCTCAGTCCTCTCTCCTACACACTGGCTCTGCATTTTGTATTGCTCGGGTCACATCGTCTGTGCAGAAACTGCCCACTAAATGTCAGGTTAAGGATGACAGTGACAGCAGCTGTGCTGCAGACACAGGTGCCTAAAGATAAAGGAGTCGAAGAATAGCATGTGCTTTCTGCAAAGAGATAATTATTGTGTGTGCCCCCCTCCCCCATCTTCAAGCAGACTGACAATGTTTTCCGAATTCCAGGAAACCTATTTCAGGAGGAAACTCCTTCAGGGAATCTTAGCAAAAGATCCTAAGGCCTGTTACTTTGTGGGCTCCCAATAAATGGCTCGTAAAGGTAGAAATTGTTTTTTCCATCGGTAGTACCTGTAGCTTAGCCCTTTTGCTCAATTGCTGTCAGGCACTTCTTGCCAAAGTATGTGCGCTCCCATGTGTCATCAGATAATTGTATGTACAAGACATGAGGAAGGAGACATTTAAGTAAGAAATAAATCGTTTTTATTAAGAATTGAATATCATGGGAGAATAGGGGAGAGGAAGATCAATGAGGAAATTTTTAGTGGTCAGAGTTCTCCCTGATTCCACTGTTACTCCTGAAATTGGAAAATTGAAAGATCGTTCAGAGATGTTTGCCATTCACTGGAGGGAGGGCAGGGAGGTGGTCTGTGGTGGGCGTGATCATTGATCTGACGTGAAAAACCCATTTGGCCTTACACCCTTCCCATTGCCCACATTCTAGTTCTTGACCATTGTGTGTACAGGCAGTCAGTTTCGGCCCCTCATTCTTTAAACATCTTCAGAACTGGATATGACCTTTTTTTTTTTTTTTTTTTTTTTAAGATTTTATTTATCTGACAGACAGAGATCACAAGTAGGCAGAGAGGAGGAAGCAGGCTCCCACCAAGCAGAGAGCCTGACTTGGGGCTCTATCCCAGGACCCTGGGACTAGGACCCGAGCTAAAGGCAGAGGCTTTAACCCACTGAGCCACCGAGGCACCCCGTGGAATGACCTTGTATCTCAGAGAGAGGACCTCCCAGCCACCTTGTTACTGGAGCACACCCAAACTCCATTCTTGCATCTACATCCTTGTGGGTCTGAAGGGGAGGAGACACCAGGGCCTTAGCTCCCTGTCTGAGGGATCCGATCCACTCTCTCCCTTGAAGCCCTGGATGAGTGTAGGTATTGGGGATTAGGTGAAAGTGCTCTTTTTTTTTGAGGTTTGGATCTGCAAGTGAAAATCTGAATTTGATGAGAGATATTTATACCAGAGATTAAAAGAAAAGGATGACTTCTCCTTGTGTTGAAAGATTATCTCCACCATCTATTATAGCTAACCTCGCCTTACCTTGGCTGGGGATATGGACGGGCACCCTGTAGTGTATCAGGAAGAAATGGGGCTCTCTATTGGCCTGTGGTCCTTTTTATTTATCCCATGTTGGCTCCTCAGTTGCCCATCATTCTCCTCAGAGTTCTTTATCTGACCTCTGTCCCAGTGTTCTCCTCAGACAAATTGCCTGAGGTTAAGACTACCACTGCTTACACTTCAGTTTTAGACAGATGGGATTCAAATTCTAGCCCACACATTTACTAGCTGTGTGACCTTGAGTAGTAACAGAGCTTTGTTCCCCTCCTCTCTAAAACAGAGCTGATATTAGAACCTACTTCAAGCATGACTGTAGCAGTGATGTCATTAAAAAAAAAAAAAAAAAAGTCTTGCTTTGCAGTGTTGCGGTACCTGATACACTGAAAACCCTCTATAATTAGAAGCTAATGTTGATATTCTGGGTAACAATTTTTTCCTGTATCTCAGCCCAGATTTGTCTCTTCTGGTTTTCACTAGAGGTTTTGCCTTTCTCCCAAGGCTATACCTTCCATGTATATAGCTCACTGTTAGTCTTTGTCTTTCTCATGAAACTGTGAGTATCTTGAGGAGATCTGTCACCTCCTTGAGCAGCATAGTGCTTGCGCACATGGTAGGCGATCAGTACATGCTTACTGAATGAGTGAATGGATGAAAGATTTTGATCATTGAAGGACTACGAAAGACTGGGAAGGTAGGCCTTTGTGTATAGATCAACCCTCGGGTAGGTTTTTATAACTTTGGAGCCTTGGTTTCCATATCAGAAAAATGTTGTAGACCTAATATAGAAAGGGTAATGATACTTTATGGAATTGTTACAAGGTTTAATAATATTAATATATAAAAGTACAAGGGACAGTTCCTGGCACATAATAGGCCAACAAACAATGGAGTCATTTATAGAACAACCAAGCATAGAAAAATACAGTATAATTGACTGGTGTAACTTAAGTTAGATTTTCTAGTAGATATATTTCACAACACTATCATCCTTTTGAAAGATACATAATTTTAGTAAGGTAAGAGAATATACTATAAAGATTGATAATGAAACTTAAATGATACTTTGCTAGATTTTACAGTAAAAGAAAACACCAAAGAAATAAGGGCATTTCTTAATTTGGCAAATTTAAGACTTTCAAAGTATCTACTGTTTAAGTAGAGTAGATACTGTTTAAGAGTAGTGTTCTTGATATTGATCCTGTGAAATTTTAATGAAGTCAACTTTTAACATAATATGCATTGTTTAAAAATATTTATTTATTTACTTTTTTATTAAAAGATTTTATTTTTTTGAGAGAGAGGGAACGAACAGGGGAGAGACAGAGGGAGACTGAGAAGCAGGCGCCCTGCTGAGCAGGGACCCTGACACTGGCTCTGTCCCAGGACCCTGGGATCATCACCTGAGCCAAAGGCAGAGGCTTAACAGACTGAGCCGCACAGGCGCCCTAGGAAGATTTATTTATTTCAGGGAGAGAGAGCGTGTGTGTGCATGAATGAGTAGGAGGAGCAGAGAGAGAGAGAGAGAGAAGCAGACAGGGAGCTCAATCCCATAACACTGAGATCATGATCTGAGCTGAAATCAAGAATTGGATGCTTAACCAATGGAGCCACCCAGGTGCCCCTAAAATACGCAGTTTTAAAATAGACATGTAATATTTAGTTATTATTTGAATGGTCCGTTATTTTATTTTATTTTTTAAAATATTTTATTTATTTATTTGACAGATCACAAGTAGGCAGAGAGAGAGGGGAGGAAGCAGGCTCCCCGCTGAGCAGAGAGCCCGATGTGGGGCTCGATCCCGGGACCCTGGGATCATGACCCGAGCCGAAGGCAGAGGCTTTAACCCACTGAGCCACCCAGGTGCCCTGGTCCGTTATTTTAAATGGAAAAATTCAGACATGTCTCATTTGCTCCCAGAGCTAAAATTTCTCTTCATTAAGTATTACTGAAAAGTTTGAAGTCAGATAAAACCTGTTAAAAGACAAGAATAGGATACAGAGCAAAATGATAAAACTGAAGACAAGAGCCCACAAAGAAATCGTTACCTTTATGGCTTGAATTGTTTTGAATTTAGTGATATAAAAATAAAATAATCTCTACCTAATTTGCAAAAATAGGTACATGAAATGATATGTTTCATTTTGTGTGTTTGAGGTTTGAGACTGATTTGCCTGTACCCAGTTGTTAGAGCTTAAAACACTGCTAGGCCCCTCTAGTAGCATCAGCCATAAGAAAAGTTAGATGTCCCATTCCGTCTGGGTAGATCAAAGCACAATGAAAAGAGGAAGGCTGTTCTTATCCTTAAGGAGAGTTAAAGTGATTTGCTTTATAGTTAAGTGTTCATAGAAGTGACTCTGCAACAAACGTGAAAATGTCATCTTTTGGTTACTGCCCTTAGAATTGCAATTCTTGTCCATGGATTTCAACCTATAGTCCAGATTGTCAGACTGTCTCCTATTTCCTCCCTCTGTTTAAATAGCATTTAGTACCTATGGCGTGCATGCTTCTATAACAAGCACATTGCAGCTTACAAATCACAGAGGAGATGTGAGCATTACTAACAGTCCTTGTCATCTGCTCTAAGGGTGAGCAACACAGTAAATGGCTTTTGAACAATGGGGTAATGATGGTTTTCCTGAGAATTACAGTTGCCTAAACTGTGGCTAGCGGCTTGTTCATACTCCAAGATACTTATTTTGAAGAGTTTGGTCACAGTCTTGACTAAGTTATTTGGCACAAGCACAAAAATCCCTTTGGAAGCTGATTGTGGAATTTGCTACTAGTGGCCTTCATAAATCGGAACTGTTGCTCTTTTTAAAAGACATGTGCTTAGGGACGCCTGGGTGGCTCATTTGGTTAAGCATCTGACTCTTGATTTCCCAGGTAACAATCTCAGGATGATGAGATCGAGCCCAGTGTCTGGCTCCATGTGGAGAGTGGAGCCTGCTTGGGATTCTCTCTCTGCCTCTTCTCCCGAACCCCTAGCCTCCCGCTCCCATGCTTGCTCAGGATTTCTCTCTCTCTTTCTCTCTCTCAAAAGATGTGCATAGAGATTTCACTGAACTCAAGAGCACTGAATTAATGTCCTTCACAGTCTTTACTGAAGACCTCATTTGGGTCATGTACTATTTAAGTTTTGAGTATAGAGAACCAGAGAGAATTCCAGCTTTAGTGAAGCTTGTTTTCTAATAAGTGATAACCTAGGGGCACCTGGGTGGCTAAGATGGTTAAGTGTCTGCCTTCAGCTCAGGTCAAGATCTTTAGGTCCTGGGATCCAGCCCCATGTCAGGTTCCTGGCTCAGCAGGGAGTTAGCTTCTCCTTCTCCCTCTGCCTCTCCTCCTGCTCATGCTGTCTCTATCTTTCTGTCTCAAATGAATAAATAAAATCCTTTTTTTTTTTTTTAAAGATTTTTATTTATTTTTTTGACAGAGAAATCACAAGTAAGCAGAAGTAGGCAGAGAGGCCCGCAGAGAGAGAGGGAGAAGCAGGCTCCCTACCGAGCAGAGAGCCCAACCGACATGGGGCTCCATCCCAGGACCCTGGGATCATGACCTGAGCAGAAGGCAGAGGCTTAACCCACTGAGCCACCCAGGCACCCCATGAATAAATAAAATCTTAAAGAAGTGATAAAGTAAAAACCGAAAGCGTATGCAAAAATCCATTCATTTACCTAATGTCTATTCAGCACCTCCTACGTGTCCGGCCTGGTGTTCTGTGCTAGGAATTCAGCCCTACATGAGGCAGCAGTGGCCTCTGCCCTCAAGGAGGAGGCTGACCAGCAGGGAAGACAAACATGCCAACATTACCAGCAAATTATATGTAAAGACTGTGGAAGAAAGAGACCGACCCAGGAGAGTACAGATGAGAACAGAACTTGGGCATTTCCACAGCAGCTCAAGGAGGCGGGCCCCCACTGGAGGATGGCTGACAAGTGCAGCTGTTATTTTCATAATTCTAAAAATAACACGGCCTTAGAGTGTCATCTTTAAAAAGTAGGTCTATGAGAAGGCTCAAGATGTACGTTAGATTCATGCGTAAAGCCCCATGGTTGTGTTCTGACTTATGATTCTGGTTGTGCTGTGCTGGGCCCGCACTCCACGAGGAAGATTTGTTTATTTGGATTTCTGCAGCTGTTATTGTGTTCAGGAAAGTGAGCCCTTAGCTCTGTCTGTACGGTGCTGTGCTCTTTATTTCTTAGTAGGTTGGCCAGATTGTTAGCACTGGGTTGGAAAGCCACAGAACCTGGTAGGTGGCCCCCAGCTCCCTTAATTCTTCTTTCATAGCCCAGTGTAGCGTAATATTCTCTCTTCCGTCAGTCAGAGATGGTAGTTTCCGTCTCCGTGCAGTTTCCCGCCGCTGACAGAGGAGGAGGAGAGAAGTAAGGAGCAGGTATATCTTGTCCCCGTGGTCCACCTTTTCCTCTTTTGACCTGAATGGAGCAGGGAGCTAGTAAAGGGTTCCTTGGGTTTTCAGCAGGAAACTGAAGAGTGGTTCTCCACTCTTTCTGCCCTGCTTTGCTAAGGGATGTGACTTGCTGGAAGTGACTGACACCACAGGAACCCTGGTGTGCTCCCTCAAGGACTTTCCTCTTGAGAAACTCCAGTGCTGGAGAATCACACTCTAGAAGTCCTTACTAGCCAAAGTACCCTGGTAATGGAGTCATCATGAAGATGCAAATTAAAACCTGTTTTCAGTTGCTACTGCAGGAAGAAATGGATGCAAAATCTATTTTCAAAATCTATTCGTATACTATATTCATTTACTATTAAAAAAATCCTGTTTCCGGGGCGCCTGGATGGCTCAGTGGGTTAATAAGCCTCTGCCTTCAGCTCAGGTCACAAATCTCAGGGTCCTGGGATTGAGCTCTGCATCAGGCTCTCTGCTCAGCAGGGAGCCTGCTTCCCCCTGCCCCCTGCCTCTCTGCCGACTTGTGATCTCTCTATCAAATAAATATGTAAAAATATTAAAAAAAAAATTCCCGTTTCCTTTCTGTGTTGGGCTCTTTCATACTTGACTGAAATCCAGCAAGCAATGGGATTATATTATTATTAAACTTACTATTTTAGCCGTTGCATCTCCTTCCTTTCAAACTGGGAATATTTTCTTTATAAAGACCTTTGTGATCAAGTGTAAGAGATGCTACAAATAACCCTTCCCCATGGTTTTACCTGAACCCTCCATTCTTAGTAATGTTTATTTAGTCCTGCAGTATTTTTTTAACATTTAAAAAGCGTGTTTTACATACAGTAAAATGCAAAGTTAGCTGTTCGGTTTGCTAACTTTTGACAAATTTTATAATTATCCCCCAAAACAAGACAGAAGACACTTGCATGACACTTTCAAGTTATGCTTTTCTCCCCCAGTCCAGGTGAACGCTGAATGACTTCCATGATACACTGGTTGGCCTGTTCTTGAGCTGCCTGTAGGTGGAAGCCAGTAGAATGTGGTGTTCTGTGTGCCTGGCTTCTCAGCCCTATTTTTGGAGATCCGTCCACATTGTTTTGGGTCTCAGTTGCAGTCCAGTATATTTTGTATATAAGAATAGCTGGAAAAATATTTTGATTTAAATCGTGAAATAGTATATCTCTCCTAGGTAGCAGCCTGATCATACTTAGCCTTTTAATTATTTTTACTTTAATGTCAAGTATTTTTTTGGTCTTAGTTATTTTTGTAACCCCTGTAACAGTTCATACGATGCCTTGCCTGTAATAGGAAATCAGCAAATGTTCTCTTCAGATGGAAGGGAATGTGTGAGGAAAAGTAACTCCTGTCTCATTTTAGAGAAATTCAGGTTTCAGTTGCTGTGCCGTGATTGCGTAACGTGACTGCCCGTTCATTCTGAGTGTTAGCCCACTGATGATTTTGCTTGTGAGCGTGATACCTGCCCAAAGTGGACTATTTGTGGATTCTTTCCTTCCAAGTAGTTCAGCATAATCATTTATTTTTCCAAATAGGAAAATTTACTTTTCCAAAAAGGTCAGCTCTTATTGAAGTTTTTTTTTACGGGTTAAATATATTCTAAACAGATATTATGGGCCTCATTTGGTAACTGAAGAGCTCTGAGAACAGAAAGGTAAGGGGGATCTATCCAAAATGAAGGAGCAATTCAGCGTCGGTGCACATTATTAGGTTCCAAAATATTTGTTCAAGCGCGAGTGTTCCAAGTTCCCAGAGAAGTGACGGACGCTGACGTTATTTCCCTTAAGGATGACTCATGATTTCTTGAGTCTGGTTTCCACTGTTAGTCATCTTCAGGGGTTGGGTTAAAGCAGGCTTTCATTCCAGGCTTCACAGACCCCACTCCCCAACCTCCACCCCCACCCGCCCTTGATTCCTATCTCCTGGCTCAGCTACACAGCAGTCTCTGCAACCAATTCTGGCTCCAGGCAAGAAGGATTTTAAACTTCAGCACTTAGCAGCAGTCCAGCATTAACCTTGTGTTTGTGTTTCAGGTTTGATCATTTGGCCCATCGTTTTCTTTTTCTCCCCAGGTTGCCCAAACTCCTTTCTTAGGTCCCATCTTACTCAGCAATGCCTTCTGCCCTGGGTGTGAAGTCCTCCCCCTGGGGGGTGCTCCCCCATCCCTGCTTGCCCTGATAATGGCATCCCAGTGTCCCCAGATTTAGTAACAGAGCTCTGTGTCCAGTTTCTTTAGCTGCTATCCTGGGGGCACCTTCAGTCTTGGACCCTGAATTGTGATCAAAGCACCGTATTGATTTTCAGGCCACTAACTTAGTCATGGCGCCCTGGCTGCTGTAAGTGGGGCTGTGAGTAAGAGTGGGATATGGTTTCCTGCGGGAAGAGAGGAGACTTCAGTTCAACCTGACAGGCAAGAAAGATCAAATGTTTACTGGAATGTGGGGAAATCACCTCCTGAGCAGTAGAAATCAGGGCCTCACAGGAAACAATTCTATTCAAAAGCAGTGGTGTTGTGTGTCCGCCCCCCCCCGCCCCCCCCCATCAGTGCTGGGGAGTGACCTAGTTGAGCAGCAGGGTATCTGAGCAAAGCTAGCACTTAAAATGTCCCCTAGTTGAAAATTTCCAATACTTGAAAATGTGCTGGGAATCTCACAAGTTGAGAACCTTTTTTGAGTGCCTTTTTGCTTCTCTTGCTGCTGCTGATGTGTTCCTGAACTAGCCTGCCCCTCTCCACCTTTCTTGGTTACCGCATCCTCTCCCAGGTGGCCATCCTCCTGGCTCCTGCTTGGGATTTATTGATTTATTCCCCAGCACTTGCCCATAAGGCGGACTTCACTCCCCTCCCCCACCCACCCCAGCAGGCAGGCTCCAAACTGAAGATCTTCACTGAAGGTCCCCTTCTGGCTCTCACCAGGTCAGCCTGTCTTTGGAAATGAAAGGGAAGAGGGATCTCGTCTGCCTTCAGAGAGGGAAGTTAGTTCTAGGTGAACACACAGCCGAAACAGGCCTAACCTTGTTTTGACAGAACCTAGACATGGGTTTAAATTAAGGAAAAAAAAAAAAAAGAGGTAAATGCTGTGAATAGGTCAACCGTAGGGCTTCTTGTGCAACAAGAGCTGGTGTGTGCCATTGCCAGTTGCTTTATTAAGCTTTAGGAGCTCCTCAAAATGGATTGAGAAAGGTTCCCTTCTGAATTTTTTACTTTATTAAACAAGGTTACAATGTTTCATGTGCCTTTTAAAAAACTCGGTTGTGACTTCTGACTTAATCAGCAGCTTGTGTAGAAAAGTATACATGAATCAATATTTTTCAAGTGTATGTAGAAAATCTATCACCTGTGACTTCTGTATACCATGTTAATTTATTTGTCCACTAGGAGTGAGAAATAAATAATAATTGTGATAAATTGCTTTGTAATGTTTTAAAGCCTAAGTGCATTCGTACTAGGCTTTAAACATAGCCTACATGGCAGTACATAAACAGTGTGCATACGAGTCACCTTGACCAAGCATTCTGAACTTTTAAAACCACCACTTTCTTAGGGTCATCCAGCATGATTACCTGGAATAAAGCATTTAACTTTTAAATTTTTTTCAAAGATTTTATTTATTTGTCAGAGAGCGGGAGACAGGGTGGGGAGAGAGAGCACACAGCAAGGGGAGAAACAGAGGCAGAGAGAAAAGCAGGCTCCCTGCTGAGCAAGGATCCAGATGTGGGTCTCTATCCCTGAACTTCTGGATCATGATCTGAGCCCAAGGCAGATGTGTAACTGACTGAGCCACCCAGGTGTCCCAGCGTTTAATTTTTTTAATGTATCTCTCTCCAGATATATACATTATATATAATGTATCTCTCCAGATATACTTTTTGGTCTTAGTAGATATGTTTATAGATAAGTCTTTAGTGTAATTAATTACTGCCCATTAAATGGGAAGGATTCAGACGTAGTACGATTGCCTTCTCATTTGTGGCAAGTTACCTCCTGAAAATGGGCTGTATAGGGAAAATAACATATCAAAGCTCATTTTCTCAGAGGAATTATGTGTAAAGGGAGATTATACTAAGGGCCCTTTGTCCTTTGTTTTATTGAAATAATTACAAATACTTTAGATAGTATAATATAAATGCTTTACAAAGCTTTCCCGGGAACTTAAAAATTGATGGGACAGGGAAATGTAATAGTAATATAAAATCATATTTGATTTTTGATGACAGAATAGAAAAGGTTTCTGTTCATGTTCTTCATGATTCCTGCCTTATTTTTATTATAACCATTAGGAGGTAAATGGATGAAAGGCTGTTTAAAGGAGATATGGGAGGCATCTTTGAGACTTGTGGGCCCCTTAGGCACAGAGGATGACCTTTTTGAGAAACTGACCAGAAATATGCTGCTCATTCCACAGCTGTTTTTCATAGCACCCAAGCACTGGTACTGCATGGGTTCCTAACTGGGTTTGTAGGTCTTCATGCTTGGCCTTGGGGTCATGAGAGTCTCTGAATCCCCAGACTGTATGGGAAATGTGTTTAGTTGCATATTTACAAGTCTCTGGCAAAGGGAGTCCATACCTTTCATCACATTCTTAAGGGGCTTCTTAATCCAAAAGGACTGAATTACCAGTTTCATAAAAACTAAGGTGGTTACAGTACAGATCTCATGAGTTAAGGTTAGTTAACTGTACAGTGGTATGAAATTGTTAACCAACACTGCTGCCTTTGAAATTAAAAACCTCTCTTTTCCTATGCTGTCCTCATCAGCAACCACACTGTTAATCCCTAAAGTCCACCTGCATTACAATGTGTCCAACAGATTTCCTTAAGTAGTGGTGTTATGGGGGGGAAGACCAGAAAAGGAATAGAAAATGTTACTTTTTTGTTTCTTGACATGTGACTTCCTGTTTTAATTGGGAATTTTTAGTCATAGGAGACAAAAAAAAAAACAACAACAAAACAAATCAAACAGCTTTAATAATGTGTTATTTGTTTCAGGGGTAAAGGTCTGTGAATCATCAGTCTTACACAATTCACAGCACTCACCATAGCACATACCCTCCCCAGTGTCCATCACCCAGCCGACCCATTCCTCCCACCCCCCAACCCTCCAGCAACCCTCAGTTTGTTTTCTGAGATTAAGAGTCTCTTATGGGTTGTCTCCCTCCCTTAATCCAAAAGGACTTGTTTTGGTCCCATCTTGTTTCATTTGTCTCTCCCTTCCCCTATGATCCTCTGTCCTGTTTCTCAAGTTCCTCATATCAGAGAGATCATATGATAATTGTCTTTCTCTGATTGACTTATTTCACTTAGCATAATACCCTCTAGTTCCATCCAAGTCATTGCAGATGCCAAGATTTTGGGCGGGGGGGTTGATGGCTGCATAGTATTCCATTGTGTATATATACCACATTTTCTTTATCCATTCATCTGTTAATGGACATCTAGGTTCTTTCCATAGTTTGGCTCTTGGGGACATTGCTGCTATAAACATTCAGGTGCCCGTGCCCCTTCAGATCACTACATCTGTATCTCTAGGGTAAATACCCAGTAGTGCTCTTACTGGGTCATAGGGTAGCTCTATTTTCAACATTGTGAGGAATCTTCATACTGTTTTCCAGAGTGGCTGCATCAGCGTGCATTCCCACCAACAATGTAGGAGGGTTCAAAAAGGGAATTTTTTAGCATAACAACTGAAAGGTGCAGAGGTCATTTGAGCTGCAAGAGCCAGCCTTGCCCTTGGGTTTCATGGAAGGGATGCCCGCTTGCTCCATCGCGCTTCTGGTCACTCAGTTGCAGTGGTGGTTTTGCTCCCATTAATCCCTTTTCACCATGTCATCCATAGGAAGAAAGAGCTCTGGTACTTTCTTCTCCCTGGAAATCTCAGCCGATAGCTCTCATGGGTTTATAATCCGATTCCTAAGATTGCTGTTGTGGACATTAAGTTGCAGAGATTGTGGAAGTTACATTAGCTGTGTAAGTGACCATGGGGAGTGTGCACACTTCTGTTGAACTTTTGTATTGTTACCTTCTAAAACCAAAATGGCAGTGAAGTTTATCTGTCAGTTCAGTGTACTGAAATGTAGTGTTGGGGCACCTGGGTGGCTCAGTGGGTTAAGCCTCTGCCTTCTGCTCAGGTCATGATCTCAGGGTCCTGGGATCGAGCCCTGCATTGGGCTTTCTGCTCAGCAGGGAACCTGCTCCCCCCCTCCCCCACACCGCTCCTGCCTCTCTGCCTACTTGTGATATCTCTCTGTCAAATAAATAAATAAAATTAAAAAAAAAGAGAGAAAGAAATGTAGTGTTTAATATTCATAATAATCTAATAGTTTTATGTTTGCTTTTCTTAGTGTAAAAATTAGAGACATCAGATATATTCTATTGCTCTGTCTTAACAAAAAAACCCTGATTTTGGGGGGCGCGCATTGGGTTGGTGGTGTTAGTGGCTCTTTCTAGAAAAGTTATGGCTAAATCTGCTCTTTTACCTTTTTTAATTTTTTTTTTTGTGTGTGAAAAACATGAATGTTATTCAAATATTTCTCTGGTATAAAGCAATAGAAAAGGCTGGTTGGGAAGGGTTTCTGATGTTAGCATAACTAAATTAAAATATTTACTCTGCTACTTACTGGTTGTGCAACCTTCAGTAAGTTGTTGAATTTCAGCCATTTTTTTCTTATTATAAAGATAAAATGAGATAATGTACTTAAAGGACTTAGTACAGTGCCTGGGACTAGTAGCTATATTAGCCACGTTATGCAAATCTTATGATTTCAAATAAAATTTTTATAATATGTACAAGAACTTAATTACAGACATTCATGAATGGGCCCATGGCTAATTGCTATGCCTATAGAATGAATCTTTTCATTCTATTTTGCATAGATTCTCTTGGGTAGGATTCCAGAAGTTAGATTGACATTTTAGTCAAGAAAACCAAGAATATTATTAAGTTGACAGAGATAGCATATGGTACATTAATATTACTAATAAGCATTACTTGTGTTACTGAATTCGGTCTGAAAATATCAAGAGGGAAATTAGCTTAAAGCACTGAATTTCCAAGTCTGTCTGAGTGTAAGTACACAGTACATCTTTAATTGATTTTATTCCTCAGGTGACTTTATTCAGTTTATTCTGGGGCTCAATTTTCATAAATTTATAGTATGAATGAATAAAAATGAATATAGTCATTTACCTTTTGTAATAAATAGTTCCGATCAGAATTGTTGATTCAGTGACATTCTTTAGAGCCAAGACTGAAACCTATTGAAAATTTACTTTGTGGTTTTTGGTTTTCTTGCACTTTCCAGTGTAATCCTTTCTGAGTTCTTCAGGGTTTTTTTAACCTGGGTCAATATGGTGCCTGAAATGCTTCTACACTTGGGAATTGAAGTCAAAATAAACATTGCTGAGGAAAAAGTAATGGGACCCATGTTGCTGGGCTTCAAAAAAGAAAGCTGACTAGTAGACTCTAATAATGTAGAGAGTCCAGCTGTGGAAATGGGGAGAGAGAGAATCTTAGTGGATTTTGGGAATTCATTTTTATAATTAACCTAATGGTATAGTTGTTAAACACTTATTGAGATCCAAATACAGACTTTTTCCTAAGAATGTTTAAAAATAGACAAGACAGGGGTGCCTGGGTGGCTCAGTGGGTTAAAACCTCTGCTTTCTGCTCAGGTCATGATCCCAGACTCCTGGAATTGAGCCCCACGTCGGGCTCTCTGCTCAGCAGGGAGCCTGTTTCCTCCTCTCTCTGCCTGCCTCTCTGCCTACTTGTGATCTCTGTCTGTCAAATAAATAAATACAAATCTTAAAAAAAATAGACAAGACAACAATTGGTCTGACTTCGATATAGGGCTACTTCAAACAGGGGTAAACCGGATGGCTTCGTGTAGGTCAGTTCTATCCTATTTTCTAATGAAATCCATTAACCTAGGATTTAAATGTCTGCTATATGCCGAGAAGTGTTAAAAACTGAGAGGGTGCCTAAAAAAGAGTAACCTATAGTAAGTGGCAAATATAATTATAAATGTTTCATATGTATTCATACATTTGATAGTTATAACGATGCAGTTAAGTAGGTGCTATTATAATAACCACTTTATGGATGATAAAATCGAGGGACATAAAAGTTAGGTAATTTGCTGTAGCCACACAGCAAATGACCAATGCAGGCAGGATCGAAACTTTGACTCAAACATTAAGCTGATTCCTAGACAATCTAGTTATGGGTACAAACATGAGAAAATAAGAACAGTGTAAATACTTGATTAATCTACTGGGGGATTATGGATCTTACTTCATAATATGTAGCATCTCATTGCCTTTACTTTTGTTTCATCCACTCAAAAATTCTCCCTAGGTGGAAAGCTGATCTAGATATGACAGTAGTCCTTAGTGTTAATGGAGGGACAAAGCTTGATAAATACTGCAATCTATTAGGCTCCATGCTCAGCAGGGAGTGTGCTTGAAGATTTCTCCCTCGGCCTCTCTACCCCCTTTCTCTCTCAAATAAATACATCTTTAAAGAACAAAACAAAACAACAACAACAAAAAGCAACCTTTCACCAAGTAGTAAGGCTGAATTTTCTTTTGTGTCTTCAGGAAATATACATGAGGTATTAAAGAAAATATATTTCATGATTAAGAAACTTTTTAGAAAAAACACAACCAGGAATTTGAGAGGGTATGGACTTGAAGGAATATGGAAGAAGACCCTGGCAAAGGTCATTTAAACAAAGGTTCCACTAATTAGTACACGTGAGGCCCCAATGAGTCTTAGATACTATTCTAGCTCAGGGCAATCTGTTCTGGGCCCGGTTAGCTAGCCTTAGCCAAAAAGAAGACCTGCCATTTACAATACCTCCTTTTTTTGCGGATAAGTCTGCTGTGGAAATGGAAGCTGTTAGGCTGAGTCAGGATTATCATCCAGTGATGTAGCTTAACCTTCCTGGTCTAAAAGTTGTCTTAAAACCATAATAATATCTATCAGTGGTACCACATAGGACTTTCTGTGAGGATGAAATGGTAGCGTAGATGTTAAATTGCTTTCAAAGATTTTGAATTGCAGGCTGATAGCATCGTCCCAGCTGCTGGGATGTCCTGGTCCTGCAATGCCTTGTAAATACAGTAACTTCTTCCTTTTTGAAGCTGCAATTTCCATATCAGAGAAGCAGAAACACAAAAATGCATGATTAAAAAACCTATTATCTGACAATAAGAAAGAGTACATTATACAGGAAATTTGCCTAATTTGTATCCTGTTCACAAGGTGTTCACAAATACTGTTTTTTTAAGTTGTGATCAGTATTTCATCCTGGGTGATTTTTCTGAGCTGTTGATTCCTTTGGAGTACAGTCTGCCATTTTGAATTTTGTTTATTAAATATTCTGCAAGTGTATAAAGGTTTACAAATTCAGAAAATTCTTTTTAATATAATAGAACTCTTCTCATTTTGGGGGGTGCAGTCATGCATTTGAAAAAAAAATTTTTTTTACATTTTTTCCTGAGAGCAAATTCATTGGCAGGCAAAGAATTCCAATTGTAAGACATTTCAGGGATCTCTGTTTTGTGTGGAGGATAGGCTATGGAAGATACAGTTCTGTTGAGAGCAGAAGAGGGTCACCATCAGGTAATAAACTTGGTTTTCAAATATCTTAATAGTTCATGTAAGTTTAGAGGAAACCTGCTTCTGGAGGACAGTGTTAGACCCTGATTCTCCACATCATTCAACCGTTTGTGGTCATCTGACCTTAAATACTTCCAGTGTGCCAATTGCCTGAACGCCCATATCTTACCCACTTTTCTTTTTCAGTGGCTGCCAGAATTTGTTACTTGATCTTTGGAATCATCTTCTTGTCTTTATTCAACAGTTTAATGAACATGGTATCCAAAAGAGTAAGGTACTTAATGAGAGTGTTTCTTACCGAGCAGATCATTAATCTGCAATTTCAGGTTCATACGGAGCCTAACATCTGAAACACTTCCCATAAACAGTTCACACAAAAGGATAATCTTGGGAAGTTCAGTGTTGCCCTTTAGTGTGTATTTCAGCTAACCAAGGGAATGAAACTCAAGAACTGTGTAACTAGATCTAATAAAAGGTCATGGGTTGTCTTAACAAGTTGGAATAAAACATTGATTGTGTAAGTAATGGAGAAAGTAACACCAAGGTTTACCTGAAGGTATTTCATGTGAAATGGGAAGATGTGAAATCTTATGCCTCCTCTTTGAAATTAACACTATTGTCCACATTACTGCAGCAAATGTGGGTCAGAACTTTTATTTCATACTCTCCAAACAGTAATTCTTCCCTAGTTTCACCCAAGCAAAATGTTTAAGATAAAGGCCTAAGAAAAAGAATATGTCAGAATTTTTCTTAACTTTTAAAAATAGGTAGAAGAGGGGTTCCTGGGTGGCTCAATTGGTTAAGCAACTGCCTTTGGCACAGGTCATGATCCTGGAGTCCTGGGATCAAGTCCCGCATCAGGCTCCCTGCTTGGCGGGGAGTTTGCTTCTCCCTCTGCCTGCTTCCTTATCATGCTCTCTCTCTCTTATTCTCTCTGTTTCAAATAAATAAATAAAAAAATAAAATCTTTAAAAAAAAATTAAGGGCGCCTGGGTGGCTCAGTGGGTTAAGCCGCTGCCTTCGGCTCAGGTCATGATCTCAGGGTCCTGGGATCGAGTCCCGCATCGGGCTCTCTGCTCAGCAGGGAGCCTGCTTCCCCGCCCCCCTCTCTCTCTGCCTGTCTCTCCATCTGCTTGTGATTTCTCTCTGTCAAATAAATAAATAAAATCTTAAAAAAAAAAAAAAAATTAAAAATAAAAATAGGTAGAAGGAACCACTTCTAAGAACATGCCCAGGTACTTTTGAGTTCACACATAACAGAATAAAAGCGGGGAGATGGTTTGTGATGAAATCAAGATGAGCTCTTTGAAAGAACAGAGCCGGGAGCCTGGAGACCTGGTGTCTAGTTCTATTGCGGTTGCTAACTAGTAATTATGGACCATCTTGGATCTCCATTTCCTCAACGCAAGTAGTGTTTCACCCGCACATCTCTGAAGTCCCTTTCAAATTCTGTGGTTCTTTGTGCTGCATGGCAAACTGTCTTGAAAGCTTAGTGACTTAAAGCAGCCATGGATTTATTATACTTCTGACTTTGCCCAGAGATTCAGCCCAGGCTTGGTTGGCTGAGTAGCCTTCAGTCAGCAGATGGTCTGGTCCCTAAAAGCTCCAGTCCTGTTTCTCTGACCTTGGCGGGGTGTCTGGAGGACTGAGCTTGGCTGCGGCTGGTCGCTGGAGGACCTACACGCAGCCTCTTCAGCATGGCGGCCTCAGGGTAGTGCGAGTTCTTTTGTGGCAACTCAGGGTGCCGAGAGTAGGGATCCAGCAGACAAGATGGAAGCTGTGTGGCCTCTTAATGGCTTAGTCTTTGGTGTCACAAGTGCCATTTCCATTCTCCTCTACTGAAGGAAGCAGTCATAGGCCTGCCCAGACTCCAGGGGAGGGGCTGTGAACCCCCCACCACCTGACGAGAGGCATTGCCAAGAATTAATGGCCTCAGTTTAAAAGTTGTTGTAGTCCCATTCACCATGTATGGTAAAGTTTGTTCAACTGTGGTAAAGCTTGCTGGTTTAAATTTAGCCCTCTCAAATGCTTAACAAGCTGGAAAAGTCATGCCCTAGGAGAGAATGCTGATGACCAAAAGTAGTACCCTTTCTCCATGCCTGCTTTCTTGCCCATTCTGTAGTTTTTGTTTATTATTAAATATTTTAAACTTTTATGTGTTTAGCCTACCACTCATGTTTCTCAACCACCACTTAAGCTTTTTAAATTGTTATTTAATATAAAGAATACCGACATCTTGAAAAGTCAAGTTTGATTGCATTTTCTTTTTTTTATTTAAAAATAAATTTTTAATTCAAAAATAAAGTTTTAATTCAAGTATAGTTAACATACAATGTTATATTAGTTTCAGGTATATAATATAGTGATGCAACAATTGTATCTATTACTCAGTGCTCCTCAAGATAAGTGTTAATTTCCATCCCCTTAATTTCCATCTTAATTTCCATCCCTAGTTTCCCCCACCACCTACCCACTTATGCTCTGGTAACCATCTGTTCTGTATAGTTAAGAGTCTGTTTTTTGGTTTATTTCCCTGCCCTTCCCCACCTTGTCTATTTTGTTTCTTGAATTCCACGTATGAGTAAAATCATATGGTATTTGTCTTTCTCTGACTTACTTCACTTAGCGCAGTACCCTCTAGCTCCGTCCATGTTGTTGCAAATCACAAGGTTTCATTTGTTTTTATGGTTGAATAATATTCCACTGTGATCTGTATATGCACCACATCTTTATTCATCTATCAGTGGACACTTGGGCTGCTTCCGTATCTTGGCTACTGTAAATAATGCTGCAATAAACATCGAGGTGCATATATCCTTTCGAATTACTGTTTTTGTATTCTTTGGGTATACACTCAGTAGTGCAGTTACTGGATCCTATGATAATTATATTTTTAATTTTTTGAGGAACCTCCCTACTGTCTTCCACAGTAGGAAGTACTGGCTGCCCCAGCTTGTTTAGAGCATTTTCCATGGGCCTGACTTGGGAGTCAAGTGCACAGGACATTTCCTAACCTTTTCATTTACAATAAGTGGTTTCTTGAAATAAGAAAGCTGGTAATAATGCTGGCTTCACCTGGCAGAGCACACAGACAATCACACACACACACACACACATACACATTTAGCTGTTGGAAAACCATAACTTATGATTAAACAACCAAACAGCCTGATGTGATATATCCTCTTTACAAAATTTTGAACTTAAGTGAAATACTTTGAACTAATCTCTCCTGGAGACCTGGGTTTATCTAGAACATAACAGATGGTGCTGTAAAGGATTTAAAGAAATTATTAAGCAAATATTATAGGAAAGTGGTCAGAAATTTCTAAACATAAACATACCTGTATCTTTTTTTAGGAGTCTAGGGAATTTTTTAAACTACTGTTTTTAATAGCTGCCATTTATAAGAACTGACATCTTTCCATTGTTTCTTAGGGACACGTGCTGAAATTTGGCCGACAGTCGGTGTTCTCATTAAATACTCATTTCACTGCTCTGAAGGAGTTTTGTTACTCAGGGCCATCAAGCTTAGAGTTGCTGGAACATAATTACATCAATGGGTTGTACTTGGACACAGGTTGGAACAGCCTTCACAGTAGGTCATTTACCCTTTTTATTTTTAAAAGACTTTATTTATTTGACAGAGAGATCGCAAGTATGCAGAGAGGCAGACAGAGAAAGAGGGGGAAGCAGGCTCCCTGCTGAGCAGAAAGCCTGATACAGGGCTTGATCCCAGGACCCTGAGATCATGACCTGGGCTGAAGGCAGAGGCTTAACCCACTGAGCCACCCAGGCACCCCAATTTACCCTTCTATTAAGTCAAAACAATTCTCACCTTTATCTGTGGTTCAGAGTTAACTTATAAAGGAGGTAGTGGGGGAAATCAGCATTTATTTTGTTTTATTTATTTATTTATTTATTTTAATGCTGTATTCCTTCATTATATTTTAAACATAATGGTTTGGTCATTGACACACTTCAATGTGAATATAAATTTCAGCTCTAATAAGGATATGATCTTTATAATCTTTGTCTCTAAATTAACTTTGAAGACTTGTGAAAACCTTCACACAGCAGGAAACTATGATTCTTGGCTCATTGAGGTATTGATGTCTTTCTTTTGAGGTTTCTTCTGGGGAAAGAAGTTACCACTATATTGTTCTTGCAAGGGCCGACATAATTAATGCTATCATTTTTTTTTTTTTTAAAGATTCTATTTATTTATTTGGCAGATGGAGATCACAAGTAGGCAGAGAGGCAGGCAGAGAGAGAGAGAGGGAAGCAGGCTCCCTGCTGAGCAGAGAGCCCAATGTGGGGCTTGGTCCCAGGACCCTGGGATCATGACCTGAGCCGAAGGCAGAGGCTTTAACCCGCCGAGCCACCCAGGTGCCCCAATGCTATCTTATTAAAGGCTTATTGTATCTACTTTTTAAAATGGTAACTTTTCCTTGTTCTATAAAAAAGAAAATTGCTTTATTGATAGTGAGATAGTCTGTAGACCAGCATAACCTAAGTCAAGATTCTTTTTCTTTTTTTTTTTTTTTTAAAGATTTTATTTATTTATTTGACAGAGAGATCATAGGTAAGCAGAGAGGCAGACAGAAAGAGAGAGAGAGAGGGAAGCAGGCTCCCTGCTGAGCAAAGAGCCCAACTCGGGACTCAATCCCAGGACCCTGAGATCACAACCCGAGCCAAAGGCAGCGGCTTAACCCACTGAGCCACCCAGGCACTCCCTAAGTCAAGATTCTTAAAGGGAGTAGTGAACATTCTATAATTTGGCCTGTTCAATGTCACATTTATTTAATTGTATAAGTATTACATTGTCACTGGAAGAAAATGAGAATATACATAGGGAAAAAGAAAATGGTAGCATCTAATAATGTCTGTTAACATTTTGGTTTATATCAATAGTGAATAAAAAATATTTAACAGCCTATATGACACAGGCAACAATTAGTCAGAATGAAGTCTGGCCTTACCTAACACATTCTGTCTGGTTGAAGTTGGTCTTGGGTTGTATCTCTCTGGGTGTTTTCCCATTTACAGACATGCTATATATATTTTAAACAATCTGCTCTATCATCATGACTCTCCTACTCCCTTAAAGTGTTTGTAGGCTTCATAGGCTGCTTCCACCAACTAAAATCTATATATGAGAAATAGAAGTTGAGTCCCTAGAATTGAAAAATAAGATTGTTTACTTATTTATTTGTGAATTTCCTTTTGACTTCTCTTGTTAAATATACAATAGTAGAAGATCTCCATTTAGTAAAAGGACATGGACATCCTTTTAAAAACAGCACGTTTAAACTTCGTCTTAGCAGATTATCTTCATCCTGCTCATTCCTACTAGGCTTTCCCATTTGAAGTCAGTAGGAGTCCAGAACTTGCTTCTCAGCTCTCTCCAAGCCCCCTGCCACGGATCTAGTTGCAGAGAAGAAAAAAACAATTCAGAAATATCTAAATATATGAAGTTATTCATTGTTTGAGCTAATTTATGAAAGGCATATTGATGCCATTATTAAGAATGAAATGTGCAGTCGAGGTCCATAGAAGAAACACATGATTTAACAAGCTTGAATATTATCCCTAAATCTTCCATGATTTTAAGTTAGAAGATCTGTAATATCATTAACAGCCTTGATGGTTAACCTTTTGCTATATTAGAACATGAAAATGTATAATTAAGGTGTCCTTTTCAAGCCATATGAATGCATTAGATTACTTCGAGTCTGTTATTTTAGTTATAGGTGATCATCGATATCAGAGTTCTCTTATCTGTAGAATGAAAGGTTTGGACTAGATTATATCCAAGAGTCCTCCCAGCTTGCCCATCCCATAGTTGTATATTAATAACCCTTACAGTGAAGCTAGTCATGTCTGATTTATGCTTCAGATTTTCAAAAGCTCTTTAGAACTCTACATGTCATAATTCCAGAAGTTTCTCAATTTATGAATGAGGAGGTTGATGGATCTTGGATGGTACAGAAAGGAGAAGGCAGTAGGGGAAGACCTGTGTGTTCTAGTCTGGAGAGCCAGGGAAAGGTTACTCCGGGATTCTGGAAACTCAGACTGGTGACACAGCTGTCCCCGGTCCTGAAGGTGGGTCAGTAAGAGGAGTGGGGAGTAAGGATGCTGCTGGGGGTTCTTGCCTGGGGAGGCAGCACCCGCCAAAGCATGGCTTCGGCCGGGTAAGGATTATTTTTCCTGCCATGTTTTCACCCTACTGTCATGTGTGGCCAAAGCCACACCCTGCATATTTGTGTGTTTTGAACATACCTTCTTTCTTTTGATTGTCATCTGTAGGGAACTACTTACCTTAGTGGTTATTTCTTTATTGGCTTGTTTTTGGATCTGTTGCTATAGTTTACTGAAAGTCTGCTAAGCTTAGGGGCTACCATGAAAAGGGGCATTGACATGAGTCAGAAGACTCCTGTCTGAGCATTTCCTGATCCAGTCCTATGTCTACCCCTCATTAGCCTTGGGCTGGTAATTGTCTTTTATAGTCCACCAAAAGTATGCACAGATCTTACATTTTAATTATGGTAGCTGAAATAAGGTATTATACGAGTAACTGATTATTAGACCTGAGCACTCAGACCTGAATTGATTTTTGTTTCATGGAAAGCCCACGACATCAATGAGAGCTGTAATAATGGTGATGATGATGATGATGATAATTAGAGTAAGCAGATAATGATAAACCAATCCTTACTGAACCCATAGTGTGTACCGAGGGCTCTCCTAAGCGCTTCACATTGATTCGTGGACTCCTCATAACAGTCTGGATTGGTAGGTGCTTTTAGGGTCCCAGTTTACAGGTGAAGAAACCAAGGCACAGAAAGATGAAGTAACTTGCAAAGGTCGTATGATTAGCAAGTGACTGAGCTGGGAAGCGAACTGAGGCCATCTGTCTTGACAATCTGTGTTCTTGACCCCTGTGCAATACTCTGTCCTAGAAGACTGGGCTACACAAGACGGGGCAAGTTTGTTGAAGGCAACATGGGTACTAAGTACTGCTCGTACTTGTAGAACCAACTCTTTACCATCACATCTCAAGTTTTTGGAAAATATTATTAATACAGTTTAGTCTGGATAACTTGTTTTTAATTTGGCTAGTTAAGTGTTTATCACACTTCTGGTGATATTTAACTTTTTTCACCAGATATACTTATGATTAAATGGATTGTGGAAATTTTCCAATATCATAAAAACAAAAGATTGGCACTAGTTATCAGTTGAAGGTGAAGTAGAAATATACATTATGGCCAAGTTTTTCTATAAACAAAGTTGGAATATCCAGATGCATAAATGAAGTTTCCTGGTTCTGTTATTTAATTATATAGTTTTATCTGAATGCCATACCATAAAATAATCATATTTTAAAGTGACCCTGCTTAAGATTTAAGACATCGAATTTTTAACTCCCTTATATATTTTATAAATGAGAATAAGCTATTTTTTTTACTTAAACATGCCATATGTAATATCTCTTACATTGTAAACACTGAAAACTTAAGTTACCATAGTTTTTGCATGTCTAGATTACCAAAGCCAATAAAACTTTATTCCTGTTTATGACAGGGTTTTTAATTTTATAGAATCTATTTTATATGATTTATTCATTTATCCCTTTCCTCTCTCCTTCCTTTCCTGGTTTTATTATTTTGGTATTTGAGTGTGGGATGTATTGGAAGCCCTTCATCTTGGCCATCTTTGAAAACGTAGAGCTTAGCCATCATTATCTCCTTCTCTCTCGGACTTGGAATTCTCTCCTCCAAGAGAAGCAGGAATGTTGCTGGAGAAGGCTGTAATGAACTTTACTTGTTGGACCTTATTCCCAAAGAAACCATCATGAAACCATAAGATTCTCCTCAATTTAGAAAGAATCACCCTTAAGTCATTTCCATGTTATTAAATTGTCATATCTACTAGTGGTGACTCCCAGTTCTGGGTGATTGTTGAGAAGTGAAATTATGACTACATTACTTTCTCCCAGATGGAGAGATTTTGCATCTCCTTCTGGCCTCAAGTGTCTCCACTATAAATTTGAAGTTACTGCCTCTCATCTTCTGATGAGGATGCCATCAATTTGAGTGTCTATACATGCGTACATGTACACATACATACATAGTGTTGAAAAGGTGACAAAAAAGGAAGAACTCACAGTATTTTGTCTTTCCTGGCTTCATCAAACTCTGACACAGTAATCATTTCAGATTCTGGTGCTTTCCTGGCTTTCCAAACCACATTTACCTAAGGCAGTGGAGGTAATTTATTTTCATATCTGTTTGTCGTTGCATGGTGCTTTGGAAGGGCTGGTGTTTTCCATTTATTTGTTACCACTGTTAATCATTACAAAATCTTATTATTACTGCCCGTATATAAATCAGGAAAAACAAATTTGATTTCTAGCATTTTAATGTGGCTAAAAAAATTCATGAATAGAGGAAACTTCTTATGCAAATATAAGCAACTGACAGAGAATAAATATGGGCACAAACTCTTGCTATTATAATCATCTTTTGACCTCAGCCATCCTTTGTATAGCTCAAGTAATGACTGTTTGATATTTATTATAAAGCATATTAAGTTTCTTGATTAACTGAACCTTTCATTCCTCTTTTTTGTTTCATGTAGCAGTGAAAATAGATTGTTTTATTATCATTCTTGCCAGGAAATTTATAAAATGTATAAAATTATTCATAAATGTATTTTAAACTGGAAATATGTTAATGTATTATTGGGTGTACTGAGCAGAAAACATTTCTTTTCACATTTGAATGGCAGGCACATGATTATAAATTCACTTCCTACTGAATATTAACCATCAACTCCATATGGCCGGTGGATAAAACTCTGAGAGGCACAGCCAGGAGATGTAAATTCTTACCCTCATCATGGTCTTTTTATATGATTTTGTTTAAAGTTTAAAATCAACTGAGTGACCTTTGAATTAAAAAAAGAAGTCATTCCTCCTGAGAAGTCCAAGGGCAATATGGTTTGAAGATGGGTTATTATTCTTTCCACTTGCCTCTTGGCTTCTGTGGTCCTGGCTCTCAGAGGCGGTTTTGCCCTCCTCCTAGATCTGACTCTTCCATCTTGGTTTTTTGCTTCCTCTGCTCTGCTTAAAACACCGACATTACTTAGAGTAGCAACCTCAGTCCACATCTGTTCTTGCCCATGTATTCTCAAGGCTTGCTCAGTCACACTTGGAGTTTAGAGGTGCTGGCCTGTTCTTGGACTCTAGACCCCCCGTAGGACATTTCCCGAGGGATGCCTCCCCTCTGCACTCCCCTCCCCCTGTACTTCCTCCTTTCTCCACTCTGGTACCCCCACTCCAGCCATCCTGTGACCTGCTCAGTGGCTTGACTGCTGTCTCTCCGGCACTCAGCAGGGCTCTGGCATGGAGTAGGCGCTCAGAATGTGCTCAGGGATTTCATATTCACCGTCGAACCCCTGATCCTCCTGTGTCTGGCACCCCACACAGTGGGGAAACACCTCTCTCCCTGGGTTGTCTTTCTCGGTGCCATCCGCCGCCTGGTTTCCCCTCCCTCCTCTCTCTCCTCCCACCACCCTGTCGCTGCTCTTTCTGCACACCCAGGCCTGGGTGGATGTCTTCTGTGTGTCTGAGTCCACTCCCTTCCTTCAGTCCCAAACCCCACTACCCTGGGCCTTGGCGTGCCTGTCTCTCCCCTGGATGGTGGCTCTGTCTCTGGGTTTGTATTCCAGCCTTCCGGTCTTGTCCTCTCAAACCCATCCTTCTTTACCGTCGCCTGATTAATCTGAAGAAAACTGCGAACTTGACCAAGACTGCAAAAAAGACTGAAAGAAAGGCCAGGGGTTTTCTGTGCTGTCTGTATGAGGCGACAGTAGGAAAAAGTGGATGCTTCGTAGGTTTGTTTCTTTCAGTGTACCGCAGTGCTCATCAAGAAGCCAGAGGGAGTTTTCGGAGACCACTGGATAAACGGAGTTACTTGTCTTATAAAATAAATGCGTGAGAATACATAAGAAAAATTGTGGCATGAGATTATCACCTTTGCGGTGGGAAAACTTGGGAGTTGAACCTCAGCTTTGGTACATATGAGCCGTGTGGCCTGTGCCGTTTCCTACGACCTTCACTGGGCCTTCCTCTTTAACATGGCATTACAAGAGGAACTACCTCTACGAATTTCTGTGAGTTTTAAATGGCGTGGCGACAGAAAGCATGGAGTGTGTTTAGCACAATGTCTGGTACCTGGTATATGCTTAATAAATATTAGCAGAATCAAAAGGACATGAAAACCATGGCCACATACACATAAATATACATTTACATAATGTATGAAGATGAAAGAATAGGATAGTGGTCGTCTCAATGTGGTGGGGTTGCAGATTTTTCTTGTTTGTGCCTTTTCTCCATTTTCTAGAACTATTATTTGTTAATGGTTTTTAAATTTTTAAAATAGAAATCTTTCAGTGACTTCCCCCCTTTACACATTAAGTCCGAGCCCCTTATACTTCACCCAGTGCCCTCTGTAACCTCATTCCACTGTGCTTCTCTCTCCTCATCGATGATGCCTTCTTCCTACCTGCCTTGGTAATCACCGTGAATCCTGAATTACCTTCTTCCCCGTATGCATGGTTTCCTGCCTGCCTTGCCCCGCCTCTGCCTGTAGTGCCTCTGTCCTATTTACTGTAGCTTCTCCTTTAAGATTTAGCTTAAGATCACACAACTGATGGAGCATTAGGAACACCATGTTTAAAGTATTTGCTCTTGTGTCTGTTTTTCTCAGTGGGATGTTTTTCTCCTGAGTGAGGACTTTACTAGACGCTAGAAATAAAAGATGACTAAGTTCTAGTCCATGCCCTCAGGTTGCTTATAATTAGCAGGAGGGGAAAGGCATGAACACACATGAGGATGGTTACAATTGTAGGATTTCTGATGCAAGATCCTGCAGAATTCAGTAGGGCAGAAGGAAGAATACAATTAGTCCCTCTTGGTCGGGGAGGGCGGTGAGTTAGGGCGAAGGGTTCATGAATGTTTTCATTCAAGAGGTGATGCTTAAGTGACAGATAACATGGGGACAGGTGTTCCAGGCAATGTGTGTGGGAGAATGGTGACAAGTTGAGGTGGGTCTTCATGGTGCTTGGTACAGGGTAGAAGCTCAAAAATACTCAAACTGAACAATGTGCCCCCTCTTAGTAGCCATGTGATTCAGGAGTTTGTGAATTCCCAGAAGTTATGTACAATATTTTATGTTTATTTGCTTCTGGAAATTTTTCTGGGGAGAGGATCCTTCAATGTCACCAGATTTTCCCAGAGAGTTGCATGGCCTCTGAAAGGTTTAAAAACACTCTTGACAAATATCATATCCCTAGAAGGAGGTGAAGTGAGGGGCGGAGGCTGGAAAATGATTTGCAGAGAAGCTGTCCCCGGAGGATGGCCATGCCCCTGACATCTCCAGGGCGCTTCCCTGCTGGAGCCACGGAGGGCCTGGCCATAGCGGCTCCTCTGGGAATGGTTCCACGCACTCTTTTCTAGCTCCTTTAACCGAGCAGCCTCCTTCCCGTCTCTTTGTTTGCTCCCGCTAAGCCATTACAGTGTTGCTTCCCTGAGAGTCAAAGCAACTCTCCAGGGCAGGAGACATTATGGGGTTGAAAGACTGGGGAGAGAATGGAAGCACCATGTGTTTTATTCTGAAAATAAAGTAAGGATGTGAAGATGTGAGGAGAACAAGAAAGCAAATACAGTAACCAAAGCAATTTGGTGGCAGTGGTATTAAGTAGGCGGCATTAAAAGACTGCAGTGGCATTAACCCCCCAGAGACACTGCAGGTCAGCTCATTCATTCCTCAGCGCTGGCTGGTAAGGAGATGTGTGAATTACCCAACTCTTAGAACCCTGCCTAGGCAGAGCCAGCGTCCTCCCCCCTCTAGGCAGCTACGACAATACCCTCTCTATACCTTTGTTCTAGAACATATTGCACTGTGGTGTGATTGTTGATATTCTCTTTCATGAGGCATGACTAGCTTATCTTTGAATGGGCTAAGTGCTGGGCTCAGTTCATGTTTATTGGAAGAATGAGCTTGAGCTTTCTAGCCTGAAGGTAGCGGAGTTCACGGTTTAGCCTGCACACAGACACACACAGGCACATGCCCAACCAGCTGAAGATTTCCATTATCCTTTGCCTAAGGAGGCACTCAAGTAAAAGAGCTAATCAAGGAAGGGAGCAGATCTTTTGCAAAGACAGGGGCTGCTCTCTTGAAGGGAGGGATTTGGCGCAGTGCCGAATCTGAGACCGTATCGGCAATCAGCTTGCTAAACAGTTTTGGTAACCACAGGCAGAGCACAGGACAAAGGTCACTGGAGCAGATGCAGAGGGCACCGTTGGCCACACTTGGATCTGTGTTGGGAGTACCCACACACCTTCGTCTGTTGCCCAAAGTCAAGTAGTCTTCAGAAGCATAATGATCATGCAATTGTATTTTTCCACGCTCAGCACTGGGATTCACAAAGCGAGCTCTTGCCTTGCGTGATACTCAGCCCCATTCAGAAGGATCCAGAGGGTCCCCAGCTAACGGGATGTTGGGGGAGCTTGCAGAGCTTGCAGAGGGCTCAGGGGAGTCACAGATGCACTTAAAGGAAGAGAAGATTTAAATATTAGGATGTTAAAGAAGAACCTGAAGGGTGGCTTCATGGTCTCGGGTATAGGAAGTACACAGAGAATGGTGATTAATACTTTCCAACTACTGAGGAAGACAGAACAGGAAAATTGGTTTGAGCTGTATCATGAGGACTTCTGAATCGATGGAGTGAATTAGCAGATTATTGAAAATATCTTCTTATGTCCCTGCCATGTTAACTGTTAGTTATAGATAGTTGGTCATTTTACACATTCACTGTTGCCTTCCCATATTAGACTCACTCTAAAAGAAGGAAAGGAAATGAAAGTAGGGGTGCTGACTGTACGTCTCCAGACAGCAGGCCCTGGGTTTTCTTGATGCATCTCTGATTAAACGTCGTACTGTTTAATACCTGGACGTAGCTATTATCATCTCCATTTGTTTGTGGGGAAACTGAGGCAAGAGCCCTCAAGATGACAGTCATAGGTGGCAGTCCGAGGACTACGTCATATGTTACTTCAGTCCCAAGTCCATGTAACTCCAGAGGCCTTGTTTCTAATTCAGCTGTGAAACACAACGGATCTAGTGTTTACTGAGGCTGCCTGGGTACCTCACTACTCTCTGTGAGGAGTTCCAGACACGCCTGTCCCAGGTCCTGAACACTGTCCCCTCAGAACAACTGTGCTTTCGTTCCAGTTTGGCATTAATGCGTCCAGAACACCATCTGTGGCTTCTTCTCAGCCTGGGCAAAGTGTAGTTACAGAGCAGCAAATCTGTGATGCAGGCTTTCTGGCATAAGAGTAAGAAAAAGTAGAAAAATCCGCGTCCGTATAATATAAAAATCGAACTCCAGTGGCATGCCTTTGGATTATCTTCACAGCGAAGGCGTGCAGTGAAGGCACGCACAGGTGGTATGTTTTCTGTATGTACAGCAAGGGCTGTAGCCAGGTGAATGATCCCCACCTAAATGAAATCTGCTGGTCACCAGACCTTCCCATCCCTGACGCTTCCTGGGACACAGCTTCTTCTCATGGTGTGCATTAGACATGGACAGTGGTGGATATTTTGGAAAGAAAATACAGGAAATGGTCAATAAAAAATCACCCTAAGATAAACCAAACATGACTACCTTAGTGTGCCGCTCTCTAGCTTTTCAGAGACGCAGACGTAATGTCATAGAGTTTAGACGTGTGGTGCCCTGCCTTTTCACTTACCTTGCCTCAGAAGTGTTCCCTGACGTTTTTCACTATAGTAAACCATACATAACATAAAATTGACCATTTTATGCAGTTTCAAATGCACAACTCAGGGACGTTGTGTACTGTTGAATAACCATCGCTGCTTTGCCTCTCCAGAACATCTTCCTCCTCGGTGTTCTCTCCACTTCAACATGCTTCACACACCATGCTTACTAGCTGCATGCTATCCGACCATATAGAATTTACTTGAGAGCATTTACTAGCAAACATTCAACCGATGCTTATTTTGTGTTTGCTGTGAAGCAGACTTTACAGCTAAGGTCGCGAGCAGAATGTGGTTTGTGCCTCTTGGACCTTAAGTCTGGTGAAGGCAGTGGCTGTCAGTGGGTGAGCACAGGAGTGAGGGGTACATGTACCAAGAGAGCCTAACTTGATGTATGATTTACATAATCTTCCTTGATTATTGTAGGTCGAGCCTGTGGCAGATATTTTTGCTGTTATTAGTAATATTGCGAGATATCTGTGGGTATAAACATTTGTTTGCATCCTGATTATTTTATGAAGACTTGAAAAAGTGGAGCCAGTGAAGGACTCGCTGCCATAGGGCCATGCGAGGTGTTCTTTCTTTGAGTGCTGGTTCTTGTTAACCCGCCATGCCATTCTCCAGGTTAGGAGCTGCCACCAAACATTTCCGGTGCCTGTTACCTCTTACGAGCTCTCCTAACCTTTTTAAGTAAGTGTCTATGAAACCTGTAGGGTTATGTGAAGAGTTGAGGCTGAGAAATCGAGTGTACCCAGCTCAGAAGAGCTCAGGAGGGCAGGGCCAAAGGGACTGTCGACATGATGTCACAGGTAACATTTGAACTGGCCGGCTGTTTGGACTCCTGTCAGAGGCCTTGGCTTGACTCCCGCTTTAGGGTTGTGCTCCGTGTGCATGCTGACAGAGTTTGGCTCCTTTCTGTGAAATTCCAGGCTTGCAAACTTGAAGCTCATTATGAAGTAAGAGAAGCCTATAAAAGACAAAGTGTCTCTGTATCAGCTAAACAGAAACTTCCGATCTATTGTCAGAACTGGGAGAGACTTTGGGATACCATATATCTTCCCTGTTCAGACTGCAGACGAAGGTGCTGAGGTTTAGAAAGTCAAGAAACATTCTGAAGGAAGCCAGTTGGGGAGATAAAGGAGAGGGATTAAAACTAATTCTCTCAGTTTATCTTGTGGTTTACTCCATAACCTGCCTCATGTTGTCTTAGCCTTCGGTCTTGTCCTTCTGGGAAATTCCTGATTTTGTTTTCTGGCATGTCCTCTAAGGTGTTACTCATCTTCAGTGTTGAATGCATGTATGTGCTGACTAAGGTCTCTTCACAGTCCTGTTATGCTGGTGTGTTTGCCTTCCTTACTCTATGTCGGTCTTCGCCTACTAATTTGTTGGACTGCTCCCTGCTGTCTTCCTCTTGGCCTCGTTGTTTATTGGAAAGTCTCTGTGGACTCTGGCAGCAGTAACCAGTTATGTTTTATTTCACTCCCTTTGTGTTAGCCCTTTTGGGTCACTTTGTTGGGTTTGGGTTTTTTTTTTTTTTTTAATGTTAAGAAGTCATACACCCTCCAGTGATGTAGGAAATGTGGAAACCTGGTCTGGGGCCAAAGAGCAAACAGTTTTTAAATACATCCTGAATGTTGAGAATAGGAACATCAGCACAGATCTCTGCCGTATTTATTTTATGATGACTGGAGCTAATGATTAGTTGGTAAAGCTTTCCCATGAACACACATCTCCACATTTATATAAATGTGCATATAGTTTTTTCTGTATAGCAGATCTTTTAAGGTCAAATTTACAAAGAAGCTAGCATTACTTTGTGTTAGACCAAGTGCCATTATCTTTAGTAGAGCTTCATATCTGCATAATGACTCTAAATATAGGGCCATCGGTCTCCTGATAATAATTAGGAAAAAGAACTTAAAAAGCCAGGGCATCAAATTTGGTCTGAGGCTGTCAGCCTCGGTATGAAGTGATTATTATGCAGTTGGAAAATCCTGTAGCTTAGATTCCAAACAATTTCTGGTAATCAGTATCTCAGAATAATTCAGAGTTATCAGGTTCTTTCATTTATGAGAGAAAAGAACGATTCCTCATTTATCTTGAGTCTTTGATGTTGGCAATTCCGTCCTTAATTAAAAAGGCATTGGCATTTTCATTATAAAAATGGTTTTCCTGGATGTATAGCTGAGTCCATTAATTTAGTGTTTTAAAGCTGATTGGCATTAGCCTATTAGTTACTTATATACAAAAACAACTTAAAAATTAATTTTGCAGTGTCTTGATTTTAAATACTATTTCAGACATCTGTTCCTCCTGGGTCTACTGGATCGGCGTATTAAGTTCTAGAGAACTAGGGAGTAAAAATATGGTGTACTCCACGTCCAGAAAAGAAGACAGCCGTTATCACGGTCTGTTTAAGGTGCCTGAAGAGAGCCGAAGGGGACATACCCTGGCTCTGTACCCCACTCTTGTTCTCTCATTTTCTTCTGTATCTTTCAGGGTGGAAAAATGATTATGATAATGACAGTTCTATTTTCTGACGTGATAACTGTTAATGTGTTACAGCCCCTTAGTCTTTTGTAAAAGTCCCATTGAAGATAGGCAGTATGATGCCCATTTTACACACTGGGAAGCAGAGACTCCCCAACGGATCACCTGATTAACCCCTGACACCGCTTAGTTAGCTCTTGTTGTTTCCCTGCCACTTCTTTCCATTCTGCGCATCACTGCTGGTCCCATCTGTGCTCTTGGCAACATTCTCCTTCAGAAACACCTTCTAACAGTCCGTAGTGCACAGGGCTAAAGCCCAAACTTCAACACATCTACAGGCTGATCGTAACTTCTTTAACCTTCTACCCCACAACCTCCTTACGAGAACCTGCACTAGGTACTCGTACTGTGTACTTTCCCGCTGGTTTCTCCTGCCTTGGCACTGACACATGCCTTTTATTTGCCAGGCACTCTGTTAGGATCTTAGCCACAGCTCTTGCCTTTAAAACTTTAGTAGTAAGATAGATGTGGACATACATCACTTCGTAACTTTTATGTATCTAATTCCAGATTGAGTTTTTGCCCTCCATGAAAATTTTCCTAACCATTCAGGGTAGATTCTGCCTTCCTCTGAATGCAGCCCGAGACTGTTCCAAATATTTATCTTTAAGTTCTGATTGTATTTTCTTGTGCCTGGGCCTTAACCCACTTCTAGGTTATAGATACTATAGGCACAGTCTGTGACTTTAATATATTGCTCTGATTTCTAAGCTCTATTTTTATTTTATTTTATTTTATTATTATTATTTTTTAAGATTTTTATTTATTTGACAGAGAGAGACACAGCAGGAGAGGGAACACAAGCAGGGGGAGCTGCAGAGAGAAAGGGAGAAGCAGGCTTCCTGCTGAGCAGGGGCCGGATATGGGGCTCCATCCCAGGACCCTGGGATTATGAGCTGAGCTGAAGGCAGACGCTTAACAACTGAGCCACCCAGGAGCCCCCTAAACTCTATTTTTAAAGGAAGGATTAATTAATTTGTAAACATATATAATTTCTATATATGATTTTAACTTTGGCTGGGACACCTGGGTGGCTCAGTCAGTTGAGCATCTGACTCTTGGTTTTGCCTCTGGTCATGATCTCAGGGTCATGAGATCAAGGCTCCCTGCTCAGCGGGGTTTCTGCTAGAGATTCTCCCTCTTCCTCTGCCTTTCTCTCTCTCTCTCTCAAATAAATCTTCAAAAAAATTTAGTTTTGGACTACCATATTTTTAATATATTGCAATGTGGTCTGAAACCACATGTTTTACAGTATAAAAAATTAGGTTGGCATGCAAATATGGCACATTGCTTATTTTTCTGGATTTCTTTCAAACTCTGGAACCAAGTTGTTTTTTGTTTTTTTTTTTTTTTTTTTTTAATTAATGATTTTACTGTGACACCTTCCTCTTCATTAGTTATCAGCATAGGAAGAAAACCTTTTGAACATCAGCCAGGCCTTTAAAAGGCACTAATAAAATATCTCAGTCGCTAGTTCTTCAAGTTATGGGACTTGTTAAAAATACCATAAAATGTAAGTGGCGTGAGCAGATTTAGTCTTGACTAAGGAGGTATGAAACCAATTCTATTCCTGGTTCACGTCACTGAAGGGGGTGACTCTGGTGTAGTCAGAAGCACAGTGAGCCCCAGTTTCTTTGCCTGCCAAATGATGCATCATAGCAGACATGGTGGGTTCTTCTTTTTTTTTTTTATTTTTAAATTTTTTAATAAACATGTAATGTATTATTAGCTCCAAGGGTACAGGTCTGTGAATCACCAGGTTTACACACTTCACAGCACTCACCATATCACATACCCTCCCCAATGTCCATAACCCCACCACCCTCTCCCTCCCCCTCTCCCCCTGGCCACTCTGTTTTGTGACATTAAGAGCCTCTTATGGTTTGTCTCCCTTCTGATCCCATCTTGTTTCATTTATTCTTTCCTTCCCCCCACATTGCATCCAAGCCCCCCACATTGCATCTCCACTTCCTCATATTAGGGAGATCATATGATAGTTGTCTTTCTCCAATTGACTTATTTCGCAAGCATAATACCCTTTAGTTCCATCCACATCGTCACAAATGGCAAGATTTCGTTTCTTTTGGCTGCGTAGTATTCCATTGTGTATTTATATACCACCTCTTCTTTTTTTTTTAAAGATTTTATTTGTTTATTTGACAGAGAGATATTACATGTAGGCAGAGAGGCAGGCAGAGAGAAAGAGGAGGAAGCAGGCTCCCTGCTGGGCAGAGAGCCCGATGTGGGACTCGATCCCAGGACCCTGGGATCATGACCTGAGCTGAAAGCAGTGGCTTAACCCACTGAGCCACCCAGGCACCCCTATACCACCTCTTCTTGATCCATTCATCTGTTGATGGACATCCAGGTTCTTTCCATAGTTTGGCTATTGTGGACATTGCTGCCATACACATTTGGGTGCACGTGCCCCTTCGGATCACTACATTTGTATCTTTAGGGTAAATACCCAGTAGTGCAATTGCTGGGTTGTAAGGTAGCCCTATTTTCAACTTTTTGAGGAACCTCCATTCTGTTTTCCAGAGTGGTTGCACCACCTTGCCTTCCCACCAGCAGTGTCGGAGGGTTCCCCTTTCTCTGCGTCCTCACCAGCATCTGTCATGTCCTGACTTGTTAATTTTAGCCATTCTGACTGGTGTGAGGTGATATCTCATTGTGGTTTTTGATTTGTATTTCCCTGATGCGGAGTGATATGGAGCACTTTTTCATGTGTCTATTGGCCATTTGGATGTCTTCTTTGCAGAAATGTCTGTTCATGTCCTCTGCCCGTTTCTTGATTGGGTTATTTGTTCTTTGGGTGTTGAGTTTGCTAAGTTCTTTATAGATTTTGGACACTAGTCCTTTATCTGATATGTCGTTTGCAAATATCTTCTCCCATTCTGTCAGTTGTCTTTTGGTTTTGTTAACTGTTTCCTTTGCTGTGCAAAAGCTTTTGATCTTGGTGAAGTCCCAATAGTTCATTTTTGCCCTTGCTTCCCTTGCCTTTGGCAATGTTCCTAGGAAGACATTGCTGCCGTTGAGGTCAAAGAGGTTGCTGCCTGTGTTCTCTTCAAGGATTTGGGTGGATTGACATGGTGGGTTCTTTTTTTTTTTTTTTTAAAGATTTTATTTATTTATTTATTTGACAGAGAGAGATCACAGTAGGCAGAGAGGAAGGCAGAGAAAGGGGAAGGGAAGCAGGCCCCCTGCTGAGCAGAGAGCCCGATGTGGGACTCGATCCCAGGACCCTGAGATCATGACCTGAGCCGAAGGCAGCGGCTTAACCCACTGAGCCACCCAGGCGCCCGACATGGTGGGTTCTTAACCCACCAAATACTTTCACCGGTGCCTCTCCCCCTGTTGTGTTGTAGAACTGTGTCCCTCTGTCTATTTACAGATAAATTTACTGAGTGACCAAACAACAGAAATTTATGTTCTCACAGTTCTGGAGGCTGGAAGTCCAAGGTCCAGGTGTTGGCACATTTGGTTTCTTCTGAGGTTTCTCCCCTGGTCTCACAGCTGCCATCTTATCACTGTGTCCTCATGCAGTCCTTCCTCTGTGTGTTTGGGTCTCTGCCCATTTTTCCTCTCAGAAGGACACCAGTCAGACTGGATTAGGGCCCACTCTAATGGCTGCATTTTAACCTCATCACTCCATTAAGGTTCATAAGATCATAAGGTTCGTAAGATTCTGGGTATGGCGTGTTAAGGCCCCAACACGTGAATTTGGATGAGACGCAATTGAGCATATAACATCTATTTAAAATAATCTTCATATGTTTTATACGGAGAGACTAGTATAAAGAAGAAACCAAAAATAGCCTTCCACCTATTTAACAATGCCTATTGTTAAAGAGGGAGGGTAAGTACATGAAAAGATCATTCAAACTATATTCACGATTATAAAAGGAAAGTTAACACGCTCCTAGCCCCTTCCTTCCACACTCAGGTAACCTCTTTAAATACACTGACACAAATGTTTGCTCTGCAGAGTCCAGGTACATTATTGTCTGGTCTGAACGTATCAGGCAAAAACACACATCCGTGTATCCGTGCATCCTCTGTAGTGGCCTTTTAAATGACTGCATAGTATTCCATTGTATATGTTGTGGATGTAACTGGTGACCTGCTCATCGGCATCTAGGTTGTCTCCGGGTACCCTGTCCACCCGCATTACCAACAATGGAGTGGGATTCCTGTTAAATACGCATTATGGAAGGAACGGTAGTGAGCCACCTAAGGGACACAAGCAGCCTTCAATTTGGGGGAAGACAGCCTTTGTTTGTCACCTTCCTGTGCACTGGTCCTCATCAGTTACTGTGAAGGGCATTTCAGGCTTTCTTACCCTCCAGTCCCTGACCATATGCCAGTACCTCCTTCCGGCCTAATGTGGAAGGAGGGGCTTCTCTGGACGGCGTTCAGTCACAGCACACAGCTGTCCTTTCTCCTCAAGAAGAAAGACCAGTCTGAATCATTAACAGGCAGAAACTCTTCTTAGTGAAGTAAAACCATTTTTCTTGTAAGAATTGCTGTTTCTGTGCCCACGATGGCCCATGAATCCTTTCTGGCTGCTTCCACCCTTTGGAGAGGGGCCAGTTTCCTAATGGAATGTAAGCAGTCTTACTGCTAATCAAGATTTACAGCTGAGACTGGGATGCTCGGCGGCTCATTGGATTTGCAGACCTCTAAGGCAGCGCCAGCGGCAGCTCTGAGATTAAGTACAGCACAGAAGGCCCAGTCCTGTTCTCCGGGCCCTCCCTCCGTGCTCAGGCCCGGCCTCCTAGCCACAGGTATCATCTGGTGTTATTTTATAAGTTGTATCGCAGTGCACATATTCTTTGCTGAAGAATTGCTTTCATTTCTGACTCATTTCAGGAAATGAAGCAGTCTATCAGAGGTGTTCTTCATTTTCATTTTCAGACCCACAGAGAATTAGTTTTCTCCAGGGATTTCTAACCACATGTGGGCAGTGCTTTATTTACCCAGATGTGAGAAATAGCAGTAATGAACAGCCCTTTTCCAAAGTTGGCCTTACTTCCCTGCAGAACCCAATGGGAAGACCCAGAGGAACTTGGGCTCTTATGAATGTAAATATTTCTGAGGTTTTGGTTTTGTGATGCTTGTGGACATGCTGTGTGTGTATGGGCTTTGGTGCAGGAAAAATATAATTTAGCAACAGATTTAAAAGGTAGTCTGGAGTGTTTCTAATTACTGTTTGTTTAGCTCACCATTGCCTTAATAAGTGGATTTAAGTAACCTTGGGGGTAGGGAATGTAATGTTCATATTATAGGCAGCCATGCAAATCAAATCCTAACTAACTATTGCAGAGAACACACCATGGAGTCATTTTATATGTATTCCGTTGAATTTTAAATTCAGAACTGAGAGCATTTTGGAATAAGCATCTTTCTACCTGTCATGTGTCGGTGTGAATTATGCATATGTCCCAAATCAACCCTACTGTGTGCTACAGTTCCATTTAAAATCCGTCACTAGCTTTGGCATGCCGTTCTCCTTTTAATTTGACCCAAAAGAGAGGGAGAAACTTAAAAGCCTCTCTTCCCTTCTCTTTGCCATCCTTCAGTGGCTGTCCTAGGAAATGGAAGTGTGAAGAGCTCCTAGAACAGTGGTTCACAACCTTGGCTGCACCTTGGAATCGGCCTGGTAACTTGGAAAGATACAGATGCCTGGGTCCCAGAGATTCTGATTTAATTGTTGTGAATGCAGCCTACCTCAGGATGTTAAAAAGCTCCCCAGAGGGTCTTCTTGAGCACTGGGGGTTGGGATCCACAGATTTGAGAGACCTCTCATCCAGTGGTTCCCCACGATGACTGCAGACTAGCGTCATGTGGAAGGCAGCTATGCTCACCACTATACCACCATTGCCGATCAGACCAGCATCACCTGGAAAGCTGTTGAGAGAAACACAGGTACTTTACCAATTGAAACCACATTTCTGGAGGAGGGAGCTAGTATTGTTAGAAAGCTCCCAGAGGTTCCTGATGCACGGCAAAGGTTAGGGTAAACAGACATAATCTAACCATCCCATGTCACAGATGAGAAAAAAAATGAAAACTTGAAAGGGCAAGCGGCTTGCTCAAGGTCAGCTCCCAGTTGTTGCAGGAGCAGGTCTGGGATTTGGGTCTGACCCTCTGTCTGGTGTGTCTGCTGCCTGCCTCCCCACCTTCTGTTTGTTTTTTGTATTTATTGATGCTTCCTCATCCCTCAGGTGATGTTGCTGCCTCCAAGAGGCCTTTTCTGACTTCTCACCCATCCAGGCCGGGTAAGATGCCCTTCCTCTCTGTTTGAACAGCACCCCGAGCTCTCCTCTCGGACTGTTGGCTCCAGGAGCCCACACCCTTCGTGTCCTTTCTGTAACTTGCTGGCACCTTGTAGGGTTCTGGATCGTTTGTTGAGTTGAAGTACCCTGATTTTTTTTTTAATTCCTCCATTAGTCCACATAGATTGCTAAAAATAATCCATTTATTTCTATATGTTAGCTTTCAGAAAAAGTTCTGAAAGCAAAACTTGTCTTTCTAGGGCCTGCTGTATTGTGGGTCAAGATCTCATACACTGCGCCCTTCCACCCCTATCTTCCAGAACAGAGGTTTTGGGGGGAAAAATTTCAGGGCGCTTTTGTTGTAAATGAAAACAGAATTTCAGTGACCTCCCAAGTTGCTCAAGATACTTATAACATCTAGGGACTTTTGAATAAAATACTGACAAGTGTGAGTGGAAGGTAGCAGCATGTGGCATCTACCTTAAGACAGAAAGTTGAATCAAGAGAACAAAGCTATTTCATGGAAGTGTGTTTTAAGGACTAAATTATCTCCTTTATCATACTGCAGACATAACTCTGAGAAGCCACATTCTGTTAGCAGAGCTGAATCAAATCGTTTGGCTTCTCTGGATTCATGTGCTAAATTACTTTCAATTCATAGTGATTGATTCAATTCAGTTCAATTGATTAAAAAAAACAAAAACAAAACCTAAACTATGAATCTTCTGTCATTCCTGTTGACATAAGGTTCATTCTTGGTCAGTACTTTATTTTTATGTGAAAAAATGTTCCCAGGTTTGCATTGTTTTTATGTTGAGTCTTCTGGCTGTATCAGAGGGCTGACTCCGAAGACAGGCTGCTACTGCATCTCTTGAGCCGCGTGGCCAGGAGGCGGCACACAGGGGTCACAGAGAGAAGCTGTTTTCCTGTGTGGAGAATTGGGAGCTTACAGATCCAGGACTGTAAACTGGCTGAGAGCCGTAGGATAAATGTGAAGATGATGTCAAGATGTTGCAGTCAGGAGGGAAGGATGGCCAGTGTGGTCTCAGACGTCACGGTCTCCTGCTCTGTGATCAGGAAAGGGGCAGTGTGGTGGCATGGAGGTGAGGCCCCTGTGTAGTCAGGGGGAATCTTTCTTAACTGGTCTTAGACATTTCAGGAGAAACCGAAGTTGTTTTGCTGGTGGTAAATATAAAACGTTTTAATATTAAAATAATTTTGGTTACACTGTGAAATAGAAAGTGCAGGGCTTGCCTGACTTCCTTTTTAAGATGAGAGATGAAGTTTTAAAGAAGCATCTATGTCCAGTTGCTCCTTTGCTGCTATTTGGGTGAAAAATGGACAGACCGATAAAACTTTTTGCTAAGTAACCAGCTTCTATCAGACCAATTTCAGAGGCTCAGCAGTACCTTGTGGGAGAGGATTTATCAGATATGTAAGAGCGGTGTTCAGTGATTCAACCTTGTTTTGCTGTCTGATCATTACGACCATCTTGCAAATTAGGAATTGTTCACACCTGTTTGAAGATGGGTGTGTGTGTGTGTGTCTATACGTGCGCGCGCGTGCACGTGTATGCACCTATCCACCAGGGAGTGGAGCCAAAATTTAAATCCAGGTCTATCTGATTCCGAAGTGTTTTTAATTTTCTAACCAACATGGCCTCTTACGTTATGAGAGTGGAGAAGTCTCCAGAAGAGAGTTTTACTATCGCGGTAGACACCGGCTGACTTCAGCTTTTCTTACGGTTACTATTTAACATTCATAAGTTAACGTTTATAAGATTCTGTGACACAGTTAAACGCATTTCTTCATAATGTCCTATAAAGTTCTGACTTTACAATGGCATGTCCTCACGGCAGTGACGCTCCGAGACTTCCAGTGTATTCATTGTCATGGTTAAAAGAGGGGAAGGGAATAGTTAGTGGTGGCCATTTTTGATCCAAACACTTAACAGCATCAGGTAGAATTTGGTACTCTATCTCTCAGCCATCACACGTTTGACTTGAGGGAGGCAGCAAAGCAAAATGGTGGGTGATTTGCCTTTGGTGATGTGATTCCTGGGTCTGAGAATCCTGGCCCTGCTGCCTGCAAGCTGTGTGATCTTGGGCACATCACCTAACCCATCTGTGCCTTAGCTTCCTCATCAAGGGGCATTCATAATTTGATTAAACTTGCTGTTTTAAAAATTAAATGGCATAAGGCCTACGAAGAGCTTGGAATATGATATAAAATGTGATACAAAGTAAGTGATACAAAGTATGTGATACAAAGTAAGTGCTTGGTAGATGTTTAGCTATTCTTAGCGGACAAAACTAGATGCTACATGACCTAGCAATTCCACTCCTAGGTGCTGCCTTGAGAAATGAAAACTGTGTCCACCAAAGATCTTTTAGTGAAAGTCTATAGAAGTTTTATTCATAATAACTACAACCTAGAGACAACTCAAATGTCCGTCAACTAGCAAATGGATAAACTGTGATACAGCCACACAGTGGAACAGTGTTGAGGAGCAAAAAGGAACAGATTACAGATACAGGCATCAGAATGGATAAAATCTCAGAAGCATTATGCTGAGTGAAACAAGCCAGATATAAAAGTCTGCATACAATTTGATTCCATGTATATGATATTCTGAAAATGCAGAACCTTAGAGAGAAATCATCACTTGCCAAGGACCAGAAGCAAGCAGAGGAAATTGACTATGGAGGGGCTTTGAGAGAGAGCTACATGACTGTATATGCTAGTCAAAATGCACCAGACTTGGGGTAAATTTTTACTGTATATAAAATTAAACCTTAGTAAACCTGATTTAAAAAAAGAAGAAAGTCTGGTACCACAACATAGCAAAGAGGGAGAGGGGAAGGGGTTAGAAGGCGTAATCAGAAGTTGCAGAAATCGCAGATACTCTGCACTTTCAGAGGCTCTACGAGATGCATGGAATGATTGCATTAATTTTCCTCTCCCAGGCTGTGAGTTAGAAAAATGCAGAGACCTGTGGAATAGTTCCGTCCTGCCCAAGCGTATCTGATTCTCTGCGGTGAGCACTGGTCTGCTACGTCATTGCGTTTAAGTCTACCCATAAGAGTTGCCTTTATTTCCCGGGCATGGGGATCTCCTGGGTCGCTTCCTGGGAGAATTTTTTTTTTTTTTTTTTT